>NC_090656.1:192763979-192956479 GCF_040937935.1 Hyperolius riggenbachi | reverse complement strand
ATAAAACTTTAATTTTGTCTGTCTCGGGTTTACTTTGTTACACAGAAGTACTATACTCTACATATGCACTCCCCACAGAGCTGCAGGGAATCCACTGAGAATGTTGTGCACATAAACACCTCTGTGTTCAATCACCCATAAACCTGGTTCAGATTGTGCATGAAGAATGTGTAATAGAGGAAGAATCGCCTCATTCCCCTGCAGAGTACCTGCACATCACTCTTACATGTACCCACAGTTACATTGCCTAGGACCTGATAGATGTTCTTTGTTCCTGTCTTCTACAAGTACTCTGACCAAGGACTAGTTTTTAGACTATGACTAAAAGTATTAGAGGCAGAAGAGCAGCCGGCTAGCCAGGTAACTTTTATTGTTTAAAAGGGAATAAATATGGCAGCCTCCATATCCCTCTCACTTCCGCTGTATTTCAAAATTCCTAAGCGTTGGCAGTTAAGAGATGCATTTCATGTTACATACTTTTCAATCAACAAAATTGTAATATGCAAATTAGAGGAGTCGGTGGAATCCTAACCTAAGGAGTCGGAGTTGGTGGATTTTTGTACCGACTCCACAGCCCTGGTTGACAGTGCACTAACAGACTGGAGGGTCACTGGAGGGATGGAAAACTGAGCCTTTTAAAAACTGGGCCTTTAAAACATCGGGCCTTAGAGGCAGAGGATCAGCAGGACAGCCAGGCAATTTGTATAATTTAAAGTAGGCAATGTGCATTGTTTAACAGGAAGTAAATGTCATCCTCCTATAACCCTTTCACTTCAGGAGTCCTTTATTTCAATGTGGAACTATTACAAACATTTTTGTAAACGTTTTCACACCTGTGCCATTTGGATTATAAATATGTTCTATACTGTATCTTATTCTCCCTGTTCTTTCCACAGGCTCTCTTGGTTTATGCTACTGGATTCTTCGCAAACATGGGAAATTACAAAGCTTTTGGAGACACTAAGTTTATTCCCAATGTTCCCAAAGTAAGTTCTTGTGTCAGTGATTGCAGCAGAGTTCCTCCAGCTGAATGGGATTTGTGAGGCTGATGCTGACTGTTGTGTTCCTGCAGGAGAAGTTGGAGAAATTACTGCGGGCGAGTGAAGCTTTTGCGAAGGACCCAGAGGGAATGGAATCGTTGTGGAAGTTGGTTGTGGACGCCTTGTACTCCCTGGAACCACGGGAGAGGCAGCTGGGACTTGGAGACCATGTTAGTACCAGGACAGAGCTGTGGCTTGACATGAAATTAGGGTTTTCCCAAGTAAACGATACACTGAAAGCCTGATCCAACTACTGGAGGGGATTGCCTGTGTTAATTTGCTTATTTTCTGTTATTTGTCTTAGAGCCTTTGTATGTCCTACACTGAAGACTTAAAAATTGCTTATTTTTTACAATAGTAATTTATAGATTATGTAGTCAGTGTTTGCCCACTATAAAATCTTTCCTCTCCCTGATTTACATTGTGAAATGTATCACCAGTGGCGACATGCCGACATCTTCAGTTCTGCCAGGAATGTTCGTTACTGAGAGTTCTATGCACAGAAGGAGATACCGCTTGCTTTCCAGTTGGAAAAAGCAGTTATTTCCTACAATGCAACGAGGTTCACAGACATGCAAACCTTCAGGGCCATCGTCATGACATCACACTGTGGGAGGGGTTTCACCACTATCAACCACACAGATCCCTCTGAGGATCTATTTTAGAAAAGGTAAAGATTTCTCATGAGAAAGGGGGTACCAGCTACTGATTGGGAGGAAGTTCAATCCTGGTTTAAACTTCCTCTAGTCTTGTATACACGCCAGACAACTTGGCCAAGGTGGCATCCAGGCACAGCTCACATCGATCTGGAAGACTACATCTCTTATTGACATCTAATTGACATCAACAAATGGCCGCATTGTACTTTAGGAGTGGGAGTATAGATACAATTATTTACCTCATTAGTTTATTTATTTATTTTCGTCGAAATCCACATTTCTGACCATCCCTACCATTTACTACAAGTCATCATTTGGGTGACCTACGCTGAGGCCTGGAACCCACTAAAAAGCGCAATCGCTAGTGATAGCGTTTTAGGAGCAATTTTCCTGCTCCTATGCAATTCATTAGAATGGAAACGCTTCCAAATGCTACATGTTCTGCGATTGCGATTTTATTAATAGCAATCTCTCTAGTGGAATCTGTCCCATCCAGAGCGTTTAGGGAAATCGCTAGCAATTGAAAGCGCTCCCTAAACACTCAAAAAACTGCTCTAGTGGGTTGCAGGCCTCAAAGTGTATTTAAGCCTTTGCAGGTGTCTTTAGCAAGGCCCCTCTGCATCACTTGGGGCCCATTCACACTTGCGTTTGCAAAACGCCGGCGATTTTTGCTGGTGTTTTGCAGGAGTGATTTTTTTTTTCCCGCGATTTCACAAGGAAAAATCGCTGAACACTGCGGCGATTTTTCCGTGGTTGCGTTTAGCGCTTCTATAGCACTGAAACGCGATCGCTGGGAAATCGCCTGATAATGGTGCAGGCGACGCGTTTGCGTTTCGCGATTTGTGGCGATTATCGCAAATCACCCAAGTAAGTACGGGCCCATAGGGTTTTATTACACTAGCTTTTTAAAAGCGCTAGCGTTTGAGCGTTTTGCCGAAATCGCGGCAAAACGCTCTAGTGTGAATGGGCCCTTATGGTTTCAATGTTTAGCCTTGCATTGGCTTCTGATTCAGATGCACAGATGTGGACTGATGTTTGCCTTGTTTTTTCAAAGGGGATCACCACTTACTTTTCTGCAAATTGCACTATAGAAGATGCAGAACTTATTCAGAAGTTCCTGGACTCGAAGGTCTGTATTGCTGTTAGTTTTCAGTTGTTCCCAGTGGAACTTTTCGGGTTTTGATTTTTACCGGTCTCATTTATTTATGTGGTTTCCTTTCAGAGTCTCAGTGCCTACAACACTCGACTGTTTAAAACTCAGGATGAAGGAGGCCGTACCAAATATGAGGTTCGAATAGCTTCTGTAAACAAAGAAGGTAAGATGTTGTGAATGGAATATTACTGTTCTGACTAATAAACCACTGACTTGTGAGTACTAGTAGATGAGAGACTGAACCAGCCATGTAAAATCTAAACTGATCTTATTCGCATGCTTTGGCATTGCCCTGGACTGCATAGATATTGGAAGGGTATCCTTCACACACTGAACATTGTCAGTAATGTGTTTATTTCAAGAAGTGTTCTATCCTGTATTTTGGGCTGCATTCACAGTCAGATGTTGCGGAGCTGTGTTAAAAGGCCAAGTGCACACCAAAAACCTCTAGCTGATCTGCAAAACGCTAGAGGTTTTTGAAGAAGATTTCCGAGCCATTCTAGGCATGTTTAGAGACGTTTTCTAAACATGCCTAGTGTTTTTTGGTGCGTTTTTGTGTAGCAGATTACAAATATTGTCACAGTGAAGCTGTTACTGAACAGCTAATGTAACAAAAACGCCTGGAAAACAGCTCTGATCTAGCGTTTTTCAGAGCAATTTGAGCTTTTCTTATACTTTTACATTGAGGCAGAAACGCTTCTGCAAACAGCAAGTGCTGCAGGACCCACGTTTGCGCTTTGCTAAAAACCTCCAGCCAAACGGTTTTACAGGCGGAAGCGGTTTGCGGAACGCTTCAAAAACCGCTCGGTGTCACCAGGCCTAAGACTGCAATGCTAATCCTATGGGACATTCACAGTGCAACGTTAGCATTGCATTTTAATGTGTAGCGTTATGGTAACTCGCTGCTTGCAGTGCGTTACCTCTAAACACACGTTATCAAGTACAGGAAACATACTTTTCATTTCCTGTATGCTTTACTGTACCTACTGTATGCGATGGTCACTTATCGTTAATGTGCGTTACCAACTTTTTTGCGTTGTGACTTTAACGTCGCATTACAACGCACCATTTCACTGTGAGTATAGCCTCAGACTTGTTAATGGATTTCTCTCCAAACCATGGACCAGCGTTCTTTTGTTCCGGGCACAGGTTTATACTGATGTCCTGGGTTGATGCAAAACTATGCAAATTCATGCAGATTGTAAATGGACCAGTCTAATGCCACCTTGTCAGAATCTGGTCTATTGTCAAGCTGCATATGTTTAGTACAATTCTGCATCACCTCAGAATTGCTTGCATCTCATTGACCATGACCATCCCTACTGCCTCCCTGAATAGTTATCCTACTTGTGTCCCTGTTCCGTCCCCTCCCCCTTTCTCTCACACATCACAGCACTTAATGTGGAAGCAATTATTTTGCATAATGTAATATCCAGCTCAGTAAGGAGGTACACTTATACATTTATATCAGATCACTATTAAAAAGCAGCTTCTTCTCTCCTGCAGTCAGAGATAAAACCGCAATCTTGGCAGTCTGTAAAACTCACTGCTGCATGCTGATAAAGCTCACAGGACAAAATGAAACCAAGTCTATTAAACTCTTCACTCACCTTTCTAAACGGGCCCATACACTGGTCGATTTCAGCGATCGATTGATTCTATAGAATAGATCGATCAGAAATCCATTCCATCAAATTCCCCATTCGATCGATTTGATTTATCTGACATGGGTAGGGAACCTATGGTTCGGGAGCCAGATGTGGCTCTTTTGATGGCTCCATCTGGTTCACAGGGGTTGATTCACTAATCTATACTGCTCAAACAGCACAGCTTAGTGTGACAGCGCAAGTAAAATTTTCAAAGTAGTGCACGCTACTGCATGCACTACTAACTTACTTGCGCCCACCACCCCCAAAAAAAAAAAATGAATGGCCGCTCCAATTGTCCAACTCTGGACCCTGTCAGGTCCAGTGACTTTGTAGGACGAGATCCCCGCACTTTGATTGGCCCAATAGGCTGCCTGTCACTTGACAAGCAGCCTATTGGGATAAAGTGCGGGGATCTCGTCCTACAAAGTGAATCAACCCCCAAATCAGTTAGCTAATTGTCCAAGCTTTTAGTCAGTATTTCTCCTCTTTGGCTCTTGAGAAAATTGCTGATGTTGCTGAAACCCAAAAGAAGCTGAAGACGTATCGGACACTTCTGCTGCCCGGAGGATCAACTGTATACACATCACCAAGGCAACAGGGATGTGAGCCCTCTGCTGCACATGCGCACTGTGCCAGTTTGAAACATATGATATGGCTCTCATGGAAATATATTTTAAAATACGTGGTGTTTATGGCTCTCTCAGCCAAACGCCTTCTATGTGGTACAACAAAGAGAGCTGTTTCAATTTCCAAGTTGACGCACAGGTCTATTTTTAACATCCTTTTCATAGAACAGTAATTTTAAATGAATCCTTGTAACGATCGGTGTCAGCACACAGAGAGAATCTGATTATTGGTAATCTGCAGTATCACCAAGAATACAGATATATACCTGATTATTGATGATCTGCAGAATCACCAATAATACAGATACAGTACTAACCTCTGGACACCTGTATATGACGTGAGTGTTTGGTGCAACAGTATTTACTTTGAGTAATCCACCTGATGAACAGGTGATCCTTGGCAGTATGGATAATACTGCTCTTTAGAGAAGCACGAGAACCCTCCAGGCCTGAGATCTTCCAAGCGGTGGAGTCTCAGGCTGAAGGTAGGAAGGGCCAGAGAGTGAGTGACACCTGAAGGTGGATGTCACTAACTGATCTGGAGACTATCTCCTAAAGGGGAGAGATAGCTCTCGAGGTCGGGCAAGCCGGGTCAGCAACACACGGACAAATAAAGTACAAAGACAGAAGGCTGATTCGGTATCCAAGACAGGCAGGGTTGGCAACAGATAATCAGATATGCGTGGTACCGAATCAGCGAGCGGAGGGATAGTCAGGAAAGCAATAGGTCATAACAGATATCAAACAATGCCTAGTCTTGGGTGTGAGGTCCGTGATCTCTACACCCTGGAACTAGTCTGATGATAACACAAGTTCCCTAATCTTGGGTGTGAGGTCCGTGGTCTCTACACCCTGGAACTAGTCTGAAGTATAACACAATAGAAATACAATAATATTCTGGCTCAGTGTGAATTCCCAGGTCCTTCAAGCACACTGTTGGATCTGACTAAGGTCTGAGTGCCTCCACGTAGTGTTCGCAACAGCAGACAACTTGTGACTGTCCAGCCGTAACTATAAATAGAGTAGCGCTCTCTGGCGCCACCCCTAAGTGATAGACCAATAGCCACTAGCTCTGAGGTCAGCTGATCCCCCCCCCCCCCCCCCTTGGCCGTCATAAAAGTTCTGCCTCTCAGCGCGCGCACGCATTCCTGAATCTGTGTGAACTAACAGACCCAGCCACACCAGCCGCATGCTGCTGCGTGCAAACCGCCGCACTGGACGTGGAACCAGCCGCCCCGCTATCAGTACATGCGGTGGCTTTTCCACGTTCACTCCCAGTACCAGACGTATGCCTCTGCGTGCAAACCGCCGCGCTGGACGCGGAATTAGCCGCCTTGCTGTCAACACACACGGCGGCTTTTCCGCGTTCTCTCACAATCCTGCTTAAAAAAGGTGAAAGTTGCTGTTTTGGCAAAAAATAGGAATATAGCTGCTACACCAGCTCTTGGCTCCTCATTTCCACCTCCGCAGTCTCCAGCTCCCTACTCACATCTCTCTCCCGGTCAGTCGGAAGCCATGTTTTTCTGACAGGCAGTTTTTCAGTAGGAAGGTGTGGCTTCCACTTAGAGTGACCACTCCCCCTTATGTCACTAAAGAGGGAGTGTTTCAGACTGACTGGGAGTGAGCAGGTGTCTGAGAACATGAATTGGTTTAGCAGTTAATAATTTTTTATTTATTTATTTTTGCACAAATTACAGTGTGGGTTTTTTATTTTCTGTTTAAATGTACAAATTTAAAGTGGACCTGAACTCTTGCACAGGACAGAAGGAAAACAGAGAGAAATGCACCCTGTATGTATGTAGAGAGTTTAGCCTGTTTAATGCCCCCTCATTTGTGTCTAATCACAAGTTGTAATCTGACTTCTCCCCTGTCATTTGACTGCCATGGCAGAGATAGGAGATAAGCTCATTTGAAAGCACAGGATGTTAACCCTATGTCTGCTTCCATGAATCAGGAAGTAAAAATAGTGCAGATTTATTTTAGGATTTGTATCAGCTGAAACAAAGAAATGTTTTTGTTTAAAGGCTGTTATGCTGTTGTGTATCTTTTAGAGCAGAGAGGAAGTCCTGACTTCAGGTCCGCTCTAAAATCTATGAAACGCCTAGAACAATGCAGTGGAAGCTCTTCCAATCCTACAGTTTGGTATTCCCTGCTGGATGCTGATACAAAATGCACATGTACAAAGGTAGTAACTTCAGCCCGTAATGCGAAGGGAATGCATATGCTTCCTCAGAGGGCAGGTGGGCCAACTCCCCACCACATGTAATGCTGGGAATGCACGGTTTTGTTTTTTCCGTTCAAACGATTTTGCCGCTCGATTCTCTTATCTTCCGCTCGTTTTTCTTATCTTTTTTCCATTCACCTCTATCAGGAATCGAGTGGTAAAACGATCGAACGGGAGATCGGACATGTCGGAAATTATCTATCTAACTATCTATCTGCCTTAAAGGGAACCAGAGATGAACGATTCACACAAAATAAACATATCAGTTGATAGCTTGTAAAGAATAAATGCTCTACCTGATAATTTTGCCACTCTAGTGTGCCCTTTTGAGTGCTTTTTATCCATTATTGCTCCAGGAAATACCCAATATGGCCGCCGGCTCATATTCCTTCTGCTTCCAGGTTATGAGGTGTTCTGGATGTGTTGTCTAGCCTTTATGAGACTATAGACAAGCAGGGCTGCTTCTGCAGCATTTCATCTGTGTGCTTTCAACTTCATATTCTGGTATGCTGTGTGGCTGCCTGTAGGAAGTGTCTCTCATAGTAATGAAACTGCATACAGTAGATAATAATGGTGACTGGCTGCACAGACAGAGCACACAGATCACACAGCCACACTTGTCTGTTAGACAGAGATTTTTCCTGCAGCAGCAGCCCCTCCCATGTCATCAGAGCTCTCAGTATGTAAAGCAGGAAATCTGATCCAGAAGGGGGAAGGCTTGGGCTTGAAAAGACTCCGCAGAAGAGTGACTCAGCTATAATGATTCCAGGTCAAACCTCGACTGACTCAGTCAGGGATTCTTATCACAGCTGATTATAGACAGATTAAGCAGAGAAGATTTAAACTAAAAGCAGGGTAGGTGTTTACTGTCATGTTCTCACTGATAAATGTAATAAAATACATGAGGGTGCTTCGTCTCTGGTTCTCTTTAAAGGAGTGATCCAAGCTTTTTAAAAAAAAAAAAAAACACCACTTGCCTGGGGCTTCCTCCAGCCCCGTGGCAGCCGTCCTGTGCCCTTGCCACAGCTTCGGTGGCTCATGATCTTCTCCGCTGGCGCAACCGACCTCGCTAGGTCGAGTTCCGGGTCGGCTTCTTCTGCGCTCCACGGCGCGGGTCACTTGCTTTCCCCCGACGTTATCAGCGCGGTAGTGCGCAGGCAACTACTGCGCCTGCGCAGTACCGTCCTGATGACGTCGGAGAGACCGTGGAGCGCAGAAGAAGCCGGCCCGGAACCCAACCTGCGCCAGCGGAGAAGATCATGAGCCACCGAAACTGTGGCGAGGGCACAGGACGGCTGCCACGGGCTGGAGGAAGCCCCAGGTAAGTGGATTTAAAAAAAAAAAAAAAAGCTTGGATGTATCCTTTAAAGACCCATGTATTCCCAGCATAAAAGGTCTCCAGCACCTACTTGTAGCACAGGAGGCTATACTATCTAATTTGTTTCCCCACTTATGTAAAGTAATAACAAACACCAGTACCCTTCCATGGAATGATTATCCACTACAGCAGGGGTCAGGAACCTTTTTGGCTGAGAGAGCCATAAACGCCACATATTTTTAAAATGTAATTCTGCGTGAGCCATACAATATGTTACAAACTGGGACAGTGCGCATGCGCAGCAGAGGGCTCACGTCCCTGTTGCTATGGTGATGTTTATACAGTTGATCCGCCGGGCAGCAGAAGTGTCAGACACATCTTAAACTTCTCTTGGGTTTCAGCAACATCAGCAATTTCCCACACAGGAGAAATACCGACTAACAGCTTGTACAATTAGCTAACTGACTTGGGGGTTGATACACTTTGTAGGACGAGATCCCTACACTTTGGCCCAATAGGCTGCCTGTCAATTGGCAGGCAGCCTATTGGGCCAATAAAAGTGTGGGGATCTCATCCTAAAGTCTCTGGACCTGACAGATCGTTTTGGGGGGAGCGCAAGTAAGTTAGTAGTGCATGCTACAGCAGTAGCGTGCCTACTTTTGAAAACGTTAATTGCGCTGCTTGAGCAGTGTAGCTTAGTGAATCGACCCCTACTGATTTGTATCTGAGCCAGACGTAGCCTTTATTTATTTTATTTATGGTATTTAAAAAGCGCAAACCTATTACGCAGCCATCAAGAGACACATTTGGCTCCTGAGCCATACGTTCTGTGTACATAATATAATATCTGTGTGCCTGACTAGGATCTGCCGAAGAGTCATCAGACATGGCAAAGCTTTTGGGACCGTCTGAGTTTGAAGGACATGAGATTATTGTCACAAGGGGCGACTATTCACCATTTCTTCTTCGAGTGAGGGAAAACCTGGAGAAGGCAAAGGTAATTCTAACCACCTTCCTCTGTATAGGTTATGAATTTAGGGGGTGTTGTTGAAGAGGAACTCCAGTCAAAATAATGTAATAAAGTGCTTCATTTTTACAATAATTATGTATAAATGATTTAGTCAGTGTTTGCCCATTGTAAAACCTTTCCTCTCCCTGATTTATATTCTGACATTTACCACATGGGGACATTTTTACTGCTGGCAGGTGATGTCTGTGGAATGCTGCTTGCTTTTTTGTGGCAGTTGAAAACCGCTGTAAACAGCTATTTCCTACAATGCTTCACAGACAGGAAACTGCCAGGACCATGGTCCTCACAATTTCCTGTGGGGAGGGGTTTCACCACAATATCCACCGTACAGAGCCCCCCGACGATACGTTTGTGAAAAGGAATAGATTTCTCATGTAAAAGGGGGTATCAGCTACTGATTGGGATGAAGTTCAATTCTTGCTCACGGTTTCTCTTTAAAGAGTTACAGTAGATTTCGAAAAGGTTTATTAAAGATTTTATAATATATTTAAAGTTTAAGTATACTTATAAATATGTGAAATTTTTTTGCTCCTAGGGAGTTCTTCAAGTCCATTTACATTACTTGCTTGTCATACACTCTCCCTCTCCCTTTTAAAGGGGACCTGAAGTGAGAGTGCTATGGTGGCTGCCATAATTATTGGCTTTCAAACAATACCAGTTGCCTGGCACTGCTGCTGATCTCTTTGGCTGCAGTAGTGTCTAAATCACACACCTGAAACAAGCATGTGGCAAATCTAGTCAAACCTCAGTCAGAAACGCCTGATCTGCATGCTTGTTCAGGGTCCATGGCTAATAGTATTAGATGCAGAGGCTCAGCAGGGCAGCCAGGCAACTGGAATTGCTTAAAAGGAAATAAGTATGTAAACCTCCATATTATCCATAATATTTATTTTCTTTCTCCTGTTGCTTACACCATTGCAATCAAAAGGTGTTCTTATATTACATTTGGATGCTGAGTCCTTAGTCTTAGCATCTGAGCAACATATGTTGCCATCCAGACCACAACACTGATTCAGTTCAGTTTTCTTTTAGGACATGTTTTTTCATCTTGCTTACTTACCGTAATACCTTTTTGGCACCTAATGAAAAAGCTGCAGCGGAGCACAATACACCATCCAGCTGCGGGGCCTCTCCTCCTCATCATTGTGACCAGTGAGTGTGCATCAGAATCCCTCCATTGGCTCCCGATTGTCATGTGACATGCATCAGTAATGGATGGATACCGCAGCTTGCTTGGCCTGCTGCAGTAAAGGAGAGATGACAGGACCCAGTGCTGGATTAGGGATCTCTGCTCCGCTGTGGCGATCTGCATAGTCACATGGGAGAGAGGGACAGATACAGTTGTGTTCAAAATTATTCAAACCCCACTGAAATTGAGTGTTTTGGCCAGTTTGACTTTGATTTTGATCATTTCAGTCATCTTGTTTACAATCAAAGAGGCACTTGTAAGTCAGACAAATATAACATAACATTTATAATGAAATAACCACAAATGTCTTTTCTGTGCTAACATCATTATCAGTTTTATTCAACCCCCAAGTGACATTCATTCTTAGTACTTAGTACAACATCCTTTTCCAGTTATAACAGCTTTTAAACATGAAGCGTAGCTTGACACAAGTGTCTTGCAGCGATCTACGGGTGTCTTAGCCCATTTTTCATGGGCAAAAGCCTCCAGTTCAGTCACATTCTTAGGCTTGCGCGCTGCAACTGCTTTCTTTAAGTCCCACCAGAGGTTCTCAATCGGATTTAAGTCTGGTGACTGCGATGGCCACTCCAAAATGTTCCAGCCTCTAATCTGCAACCATGCTCTAGTGGACTTGGAGGTATGCTTGGAATCATTGTCCTGTTGAAAGGTCCAACGTCTCCCAAGCCTCGGGTTTGTGACGGACTGCATCACATTTTCATCCAATATCTCCTAGTACTGAAGAGAATTCATGGTACCTTGCACACGCTGAAGCTTCCCTGTACCTGCAGAAGCAAAATAGCCATGAAGCATGATTGGCCTCCCGCCATGCTTCACAGTAGGCAAGGTGTTCTTTTCTTCATAGGCCTTGTTCTTCCTTCTCCAGACATAGCATTGATCCATGGGCCCAAACAGTTCTAATTTTGTTTCATCAGTCCACCGAACACTATCCTAAAACTTTTGTGGTTTGTCCACATGACTTTTGGCATACTGCAGTCGACTCTTCTTATTCTTTGGTGACAGCAAGGGGGTGTGCCTGGGAGTTCTGGCATGGAGGCCTTCATTACGCAGTGTGCGCCGTATTGTCTGAGCTGAAACTTCAGTACCCGCATCTGACAAATCTTTTTTCAGTTCCTCAGCAGTCACACGGGAACTTTTCTCCATTTTGCGCTTCAGGTAACACACAGCAGTCAAAATCAGCATCTTCTTTCTGCCACGACCAGGTAGCATTTTAACAGTGCCCTTTGCCTTGAATTTGCGAATGATGCTTCCTATGGTGTCTCTTGGTATGTATAACATCTTTGCAATTTTCTTATAGCCATTGCCCTTCCTGTAAAGAGAATTCACCTCTTCTCTTGTCTTCCTGGACCATTCTCTTGACTTCACCATGTTTGTAAACACACCAGTAAATGTCTAGAAGGAGCTGAGTATTACAGTCATTTTAACCACTTCACCACTGAGGGGTTTTACCCCTTGAGCACCAGAGCAATTTTCACCTTTCAGCGCCCCTTCCATTCATTCGTCTATAACTTTATTACTTATCACAATGAAATGAACTATATCTTGTTTTTTTCGCACCAATTAGGCTTTCTTTAGGTGGGACATTATGCCAAGAATTATTTTATTCTAAATGTGTTTTAATGGGTAAATAGGAAAAAATGTGGGAAAAAATTTATTTTTCAGTTTTCAGCCTTTATAGTTTTTAAATAATGCATGCTACTGTAATTAAAACCAATGAAATTTATTTGCCCATTTGTCCCGGTTATAAAACCGTTTAAATTATGTCCCTATCACAATGTTTGGCGCCAATATTTTATTTGGAAATAAAGGTGCATTTTTTTCAGTTTTGCGCCATCCCTAATTACAAGCCCATAGTTTATAAAGTAACAGTGTTATACCCTCTTGACATAAATATTTAAAAAGTTCAGTCCCTAAGGTAACTATTTATGTATTATTTTTTTTAATTTTATTTTTTTTCTTTTTAATTACAAAAAAAAAATTGGGGAGTGTGGGAGGTAATAAGTTAATTTTTAATGTATAGCTAATGTATTTGTATATGAAAAATGCTTTAGAGTGTAGTTTTTTACTATTTGGCCACAAGATGGCCACAGTGAGTTTTTGTTTATGCGACCTGCAAGTGTACAGGAAGTACACTTGCAGGAAGTTCAGGGAGGCTGGGCAACTTTTTTTTTCACAATGATCGCGCTGCTTCTCGTAGAAGCAGCTGATCATTGCGGGGGGCTTAGATCAACGAACGGGAAAGCGGCGGTAGCGGTGTCAGGTACGGATTTCTCCGTTCCTTGGTGGTAACAGGGTGGAAAAAGGGATGGAGAAATCTGTACGGCTGGGGGTAAAGTGGTTAAATCTGCCTAATTGGTGCTTATTATGCTTGCTTGCTGCTCGTTAACATCCACAGGTGTTCTCAATACCTGATCAAAAACACTTGAATGAACCTCTGTTCTTAAGAGTGGTAGTCTTTAAGGGGTTGAATAATTGTGTCAATGAAGAAATCACACACAAAAAATTTAATACTGTATTACAAAAACAATTGATGTCATTTTAGTTGCATTTGGTTCTTTAAAAAGTCCTTGTAAGATTTCATTCTGAACACAATTACAAATGTACACCAAATTCCCTAAAACACTTTACAGCATGAATACCGTAATTTTGAACACAACTGTATAATGGCCAGTACAGTTTTTTTTTTTTTTTCACTCTGTATTCCAGAGGCAGTAGGAACTTACATTATGGAGACCCATTATGGTACTTATCCGTTAGCCGGGCGCATCCGGCAGGTGGCGCTGTTGTTGCTAATTTCAATCACAAAACTGAATGTAAACGCCGGATGCGCCCGGAGCACCGGCTTAACTGTATGTAATGCGCCCAGCTAACTGAATGTAAACGCCGTAGGTGGTAACAATATGTATATTAAAGAAGAGAGTTAATTAAATGACAAATAAGCCGGCGGCAATGTGACAGATCAAGCCGCCGGCTTGCTTCGTTTCTCGCTCTCCTCCCCCCCCCCCCCCCCCTTGCCCTCTCTCGTATAGAGCAAGCCGGCGGCTTGATCTGTCACATTGCCGCCAGCTTATTTGTCATTTAATTAACTCTCTTCTTTAAAGAGACTCTGAAGCGAGAATAAATCTCGCTTCAGAGCTCATAAATAGCAGGGGCACGTGTGCCCCTGCTAAAACGCCGCTATCCCGCGGCTAAACGGGGGTCCCTTCACCCCCAACCCACCCCCCGCAAAAGTGTGTCGTAGAAAGGTCGCAGAATTTCCCTTCCTGGAGGCAGGGCTAACGGCTGCAGCCCTGCCTCCAGTCGCGTCTGTCAGCGGCGCATCGCCGCCTCTCCCCCGCCCCTCTCAGTGAAGGAAGACTGAGAGGGGCGGGGGAGAGGCGGAGATACGCGCTGACAGACGCGCGTGGGGCAGGGCTGCGGCGGTTAGCCCTGCCCCAACCAGGAAGCGCTCCCCGGGTGTATCGAGGGGGATTTGGGGGTGAAGGGACACCCGTTAAGCCGCGCTATAGCTGCGTTTTAGCAGGGGCACACGTGCCCCTGCTATTTATGAGGTCTGAAGCGAGATTTATTCTCGCTTCAGACTCTCTTTAATATACTGTACATATTGTTACCACCTACGGCGTTTACATTCAGTTAGCCGGGCGCATCCGATGTTTACATTCACAGTTTTGTGATTGAAATTAGCAACAACAGTGCCACCTGCCGGATGCGCCCTGCTAACGGATATGTACCCCCATTATTAATAAACTATGAGAAGAATGTTGCATACCCTTGTTAATCTTCATGAGTGTTTTGTTTTCCTTATATTTTTAGGCCTATGCTTCCAATGAAAACCAGAGGAACATGCTGGATGAATATGGACGTAGCTTCCAGGAAGGATCCATCCAAGCGCACAAGGAGGGCTCCAAGCACTGGGTGCAGGACAAAGGACCTATTGTGGAGAGGTGAGAATTAGCTGGTAGTGGGTTGTGGTTAAAGATAGCAGGTGATAGAGACAGAAGATTAACGCAGAACTCCAGCTAAACCTTTAGTCATCACTTCCTGTCTTGGTGACACCAGGGCCTCTAGTGTTGTTCTGCAGCTCAGGGTGTCACGGGGAAAGGAAGTGCCCTGTCTCTACAAAAAGAGTAGAACATTTTCCACAATTAACCTGGCCATGCACAAACGATTGATTCCTTTCTAAAATGAATCGATTTAGAAGCAATCCATTCCTACCATACACTGGACACCGATTTTCAATAGATTCCAGCAAGTAATCTATTGAAAATCAATCTAACAGTTCAATGCAGTGTAAAGCTATTGGCCATCAACCTACCGATGTGCTCTGATCCTTTTTTTTTTTTTTTTTTTTTTTTTTGAAGGGGGGGGGGGGAATTGATTCCCAGCAGATAAATTGGATCTGCAAGGAATCAGATGGGAAAGTGATGAGTGTATGGGCACCTTTACTTAGACTACAATCAACACTGAAAGTTATCACCCCCTTTCCCCCTTCCACTCTATCCAAAGCTATAATAAAAAGTTTTAGTTGGAGATGAGCGATAAATGAAACTGGTAACTTCTCATCTAAGCCAATGACTGAGATCTGTAAAATAACAAAGGTGTTTTTTTTTTTTTTTTCTTTCTTTCTTTCTTTCTTATCCATTAAACCACTTGACTGTTCATCTTTCATTGCAGTTACATTGGGTTCATTGAGAGCTACAGAGACCCATTTGGTTCCCGTGGGGAGTTTGAAGGTGAGTCTGTTTCTGGGGACTGGATAACCTAAATGATTATATAAATTTGAATTTCATAGTGTCAGTCGTGTAAACGTGGCAAAGACCGTTAACCCTTTGCACACTCACATGCAAATATTAATGCAAATGCATACACAGAAATCGATCATCCAGGCACCACTGCTATCCCTACAGCTAAGTTAACCACTTGAGGACCACAGGGCTTACACCTCCCGCCAACCAATCTGTGATTGGCTCTCAGCCTATGAGAGACGATCTCTCTCTGTGACTCCAAAGGGGACAGCCGAGTGTCACAGGGCTGTCCCTAGTACAGCGCTGCCTTAGATCACAGCGCTGTACAGTGTTATTAGTCGGCGGTTTCACGGTGTAACTTGCCGCTGGGAGACTGATGATGGAGCGGAGCTCCGTCATTCATTCAAGCAGAGATGTGTGCGCAATCTCCTGCAAAACCCCGCCCCAGGACTTGACAGCAATTGTCGTTACGCGGTCATGGGGCTGCCCCCGCGATCACGCCCGTCGGTGATGCGGCCGATGTGTAGTTAAAAGCCAGGGTACTTGTACAAAAGACAACATTTCAGTTGCGTAGTCACCAACACCGCGCTGAGGTACCCAGGTGACGTGACATGATGAGATAGACAAACACACAACAAACAAACACAGAACACTTATATCGCGCTTTTCTCCTGGCGGACTTAAAGCGCCAGAGCTGCAGCCACTAGGACGCGCCCTATAGGCAGTAGCAGTGTTAGGGAGACTTGCCAAAGGTCTCCTACTGAATAGGTGCTGGCTTACTGAACAGGCAGAGCCGAGATTCGAACCCAGGTCTCCTGTGTCAGAGGCAGAGCCCTTAACCATTACTCCATTCAGCCACTGATATGTCCTACACATACAGTGCCAAGCACATGAATAACTATGCTGTGTTTCTTTTTTTTTTTTTTTTCTTTCTCTGACTGAAAGAATTAAAAATCAGGTATGCAAGTGACAGTTTCTGTCCAGGTCAGACTGTAGCAGCGGTAGGGAACCTTGACTCTGCGGCTGTGATAAACTACAAATCCCAGGATGCATTTGCCTTTATTAATCATGACTGTGGCTGTCAGACTCCTGCAATGCATTGTGGGACTTATAGTTCCTTAACAGCTGGAGAGCCAAGATTCCCTACCCCTGGCCTATAACATAACCTTCACTGATAAGTAACTACAGCCATAAAATACTTTACTGTCGGCAAATGGCTTCTGAAAGTAGGAACGAGATAAAAGGAGTCAATAATTCATAGATTTTAGCTCTGGCATACTGAAAGAAACAGTAAAAATGTAAAAACTAGATTTAAATCTAAAATAAAACTGGGATATCTAAAAATAAAAAGTCATTTTTAGGAGAAGGGGATAGATAAACTTGATTACATGATAACATGATTAATGTAAATATCAGGATCCAGCTATAATTGTGAAAGTAACAGTGACAGCCATAGTATCCCAGGAAAAAAAACATAAGTAGATAAATACTTGTTCTACTTATAAGACATATGTATTGTACTGTCCATGTTTGTATTACAGTGAATTTTGTATAGTAAATAAAGAGAAAACTTTTCCAGGCATTTCCCATCTTTACTGCCTCTGACTGAAGCCAATCCTGATGTAATTTCCTTCTTTACTCTTTTTGTTATCATACTAGTACTAGAAACTGTACTGTCATATCTAGCTTGCTTTGTAAACACATGTGAGCACGGCATAGATTGTATTTCAGCAACTTTTGCTAAGGGGAGAGGTGTATTTCCCTTCACAGCCTCGTGTCACACTGAACTGCCCTCAGCCAATCAGTGAGGAGCAGGAATGTGGGAGGGAAGATAACAAGCTTCCCTCTCCCCGGCAATGTACCAGAATAGAGCCAGGCTGACTATGATATTTCTAATACAATAAAAAAACCGCGCTGATATATAATAAATGTGGGTGACAATAGTGGTGTGCTGCCCTGTTAAATAAGTAAATACCAATATAAGCTCAATAGCTGCCCACAAATGTTCACTGCAAACAAGTCTCTATTGCCTGTATCAGGTACAATCCTATAGGCAAACAGTCCAACACTGTTACTCCAGTATACAGACAGTCCAACACTTCTTCCTAATTTGCAGGCAGCTTTGCCTCTGATCACCTTCGGCGAGTTATCACCACCACCACACCCCTCACAGTGGGCACTCACCGCAATTATATGACCCTCTACTAGATGGGTCTTCAGCGCTTATGGGGTCATCAGGCCGCCCCCTGCCACTCAGGAACCTCGTCCACCTAGTAGAACTTGTGCAGGATCATATACACTTCTAAAACATGAACAGAGTTCTCATAGCGTAACACTGTTAAATCAATTTTATTCTAAAAGAAATGCGCACTTACAAACATAAGGCTCGGTGTTGGGCACAGAGTTTTAATGGGCTCTACCCCAATCGTAGGCCGCCGGGTCGTCGGCATCATGCTTCTGAGGAGTCGCTGAGGCGACGAATCCGGTGAAGCTTACGCGACCATATTTTAGCAACCTGCAGACACCAGAGGGGCGAGGTGGTGAAGCCACGGGAGGCAGATCAAGTCAGCGCGGCAAGCCGACCCGGCGGCCTACAATTGGGGTAGAGCCCATTAAAACTCTGTGCCCAACACCAAGCCTTATGTTTGTAAGTGCGCATTTCTTTTAGAATAAAATTGATTTTACAGTGTTACGCTATGAGAACTCTGTTCATGTTTTAGAAGTGTATATGATCATGCACAAGTTCTACTAAGTGGACGAGGTTCCTGAGTGGCAGGGGGCGGCCTGATGACCCCATAAGCGCTGAAGACCCATCTAGTAGAGGGTCATATAATTGCGGTGAGTGCCTACTGTGAGGGGTGTGGTGGTGGTGATAACTCCCCGAAGGTGATCAGAGGCAAAGCTGCCTGCAAATTAGGAAGAAGTGTTGTATTGTCTGTATACTGGAGTAACAGTGTTGGACTGTTTGCCTATAGGATTGTACCTGATACAGACAATAGAGACTTGTTTGCAGTGAACATTTGTGCGCAGCTATTGAGCTTGTAGCTTGACTATGATATTTATTACAGCAGAAACATTTATGATTATATTGGAATGCTTGCAATGCAAGGGTCAGGATGTAGACTACATAATAAACACAGAGCAGTGGGTTATAGGAATCTGATTTTATGGCTGACAATCCCGCTTTAACCTCCTGAGCGGTATGGACGAGCTCAGCTCGTCCATCACCGCCGGAGGCTGCCGCTCAGGCCCTGCTGGGCCGATATTCTTCAAATAAAAAGCAGCACACGCAGCCGGCACTTTGCCAGCCGCGTGTGCTGCCTGATCGCCGCCGCTCTGCGGCGATCCGCCGCGAGCAGCGGCGAAAGAGGGTCCCCCCAAGCGCCCGAGCCCTGCGCAGCCGGACCAATCAGTTCCGGCCAGCGCTAAGGGCTGGATCGGAGGCGGCTGACGTCAGGACGTCGGCTAACGTCCATGACGTCACTTCGCTCATCGCTATGGCGACGATGTAAGCAAAACAAGGAAGGCTGCTCATTGCGGCCTTCCTTGTTTATTCTGGGCGCCGGAGGCGATCGGAAGAACGCCTCCGGAGCGCCCTCTAGTGGGCTTTCATGCAGCCAACTTTCAGTTGGCTGCATGAAATAGTTTTTTTTTAATTAAAAAAAAACCCTCCCGCAGCCTCCCTGGCGATCTCAATAGAACGCTGGGGAGGTTAAGGAGTGGTGGCTGCATGTCCAGCCCTTGGTTAATGTGGGAGGTTAGAGCTAGGCATCTGGAAAGAGTTAATGTAAAAGGGATGTAACTTGGTAAAGGAAGGTAAGGGATCAGGAACTGGTTAACGTGAGAGTGGTAAGTTAGTTTTTAGGTGTGTTGGTTGTCAGAAGGCTAAACCCCATTCTAACCGAAGCTGAATCCCCTTACTAAGTATTGAACAGGGTAAGATGTGTGCTGAAAAAAAGGCCAATGAAAACCCTGACCCAAGCCTGAAATTGCTTTTACCAAAGAAATAGTGCATACCAAGTAAGGGGGGAGGGGTGCAATGAGGAGGGAGAAGGAGACCTGGGGTGGGAAGAAAAGGAAGGAGAGTTAACTCTAGGTAGGGGGTGGTAACCTCTTCACCGCTAATACTGCTCTCCCTGAGGCCCCTTCAAGGTGTGGGGGGGAGGAGGGGGAGCAGGTGAGCACACGCTCACTACTGTTACTGGGGTCACTTTCTAGCTACCTAAACTGGGGGTGGGGGGGCTCTGGCAGGTACTTACTGTTGGTGGTGGGAGGCACTCTGGTTGCCTATACTTACTATACTTATCAGTATGATTCTTTTCAGACAAAACATTGCACCATTTTAGACACTAAAATCTGGAAAGGTTGAACGCTTTTCTGTACTGCACCCATCAGCCTCACCTTGTAGAAATGACATTTATAGTTTATATAGTATGAAGATGGTTCAGGCTGCGACATGTCTTGATGATTACAGGCTGGTGCTGACTTCTGAGACATGGTGGCTGTTCATTGGAGGAAGGAACAGCCACCCCTTGGCATGCGACTATACAATTGTTATCTGAACTGCTGTAACATATGGTTCCTTTTACTCCTGAAGTATGTGTATGTGGGATGGCAGATGAGGAGCAGTGGTCTAAATTTTGATTGAAATAGACAGTGCTCAACGTTAACAGTTCACCAGTCATACACCCCACAAGGGAATAGACTCACCCAGCCTTTTTGACCACTGCTAGATTGGTCAAAGTTCGCTCTATGGGCATCACACAGCAGGTTCCTCAGGCTGTCCCCTTCAGCTTCCCTTTAACACCAGGAATTCAGCGTGTTCTTGATTCAATATAAAATCATGAGGGAGATACACTCACATAGCATAATTCCGTTTAAAAATGTTACATTTCTTAAAAAGCTGCACTCAAATATGTTGTGGGTAACATGGGCATAGAGTATTACGGGCTCTACCCTGTTGCTTCTTGGACAGGCTCTTGGGTAGTCATCATTTTCGCCGCCTCGATATTCCACCATGCTGAGACACTTCCTGGATGTCTGATCAGGCTCCACCCTGCACGTTTCATCACTCCGCGTGACTCAACAGGGGGTGGTTAGCCTACGGGCGTCGGGACAATTTAATCCCTTTCGCATGTAGCCCTTCCCTTCTGCTCCACCTCCTCGTCACCTGACTGGCGCATATAAGCAAGCATTCCTGGCTGTGCTGCGTGTCAGGGTGGAGTGCACAGCCTCCCCTCGTAGTTCCTGGTCATGCGCTCCAACTGGAATCCAGAGCGCATGCCTCAAGCCTCACTTTGGGGGAAACCCACTGCTAAAGCTAATGTGGGATGCTTGCCAGAGATGCATATAATTTGTTGATTTAAATCTAAAAAAGATAAAACAATATTAAAAAATTGCAAGTATGGTAAAAATATGTAATATAGCACTACATTATACACATTTACGCAGTCCTCTTTCAAGGGGGATTACTATCATTCAAGTTCATAGATTAAGGAGCGCCATCTAGTGTTTAAGAGGAACTGAACTCTCAATATTAAAACATACCATATGAATCCTTGTTAAAAAACATAGTGAAAAAAGTGTACAATGTATTATTAAAAACATGTAAATAAGATTTATTCGATTAAATATCTTAACAAACCCCACCCCCATGTGACTTAGCCTGTCGGCAATTGTCCGGCAAGCTCAAAGAACACTGGTGTGTGTGTGTGTGTGTGTGTGTGTGTGTGTGTGTGTGTGTGTGTGTGTGTGTGTGTGTGTGTGTGTGTGTGTGTGCGCGTGTAGAGTGCGTGTAGAGTGCGTGTAGAGTGCGTGTAGAGTGCGTGTAGAGTGCGTGTAGAGTGCGTGTAGAGTGCGTGTAGAGTGCGTGTAGAGTGCGTGTAGAGTGCGTGTAGAGTGCGTGTAGAGTGCTCGTGAGAGTTCCTGCTGTTTATAAATGACTCATCAGACAGCGCCTGGTCTGAACTCAGGACTTTGACAAGCAGAGAGATTGGAGATAGCAGCGATGGGAAGAAAGGGGGGCAGAGAAGTAGTGAGAAGGGGGAGAGGGGCAAGACATCATTGGAGGGAAGGGAGGAGTGAGGGCAGAGTAGACTGAGTAGAGGAGAGGAACATCAGACGTCTGTCTGCTTCTCAGCTTCCTGCAGGTGAATACTTTCTGTATAGAAGTCACTCATCCTCCGATCTCTGTCAGTCTGCCTGCCTCCTGGTGCTGCTGTCTTCCTGAACAAGCTGTTGTAAAGTTTGTCAGGGAGGAGGGGGTTGGGAGGTCATACAGCTCTCTGCCTGCAGCTCCTCCACTCAATGTGTCCTAATAATAGGGAGAGAATTATTCTCAGCAGCTCTCTGTACATAGAAACATGTAGAAGTTGCTGCAGATCCTCTTCTTACTGCTTCCCCATAGGTATGCATAGTTACCTCACATTACTACATTTCTAAACTTCCTCCAATGCACATGCACTTTTCTTTATTTGTGGACAGCAGTGTTGCCCCGGTAAGTTTGTGCGTCCATGACTTCCATCAGCGCAGTCCTGTCCCTCAGTTGGATGAGTGAAAGAAGGTGCGCATGCTCAGTTCTTCAGCGCCCATGCGCTATACGGCAAGTTACAAAATGTTATAGGTGGCAATATTTTTCATCACACCACCATGTACTGACTACCCCCTCCTACTGGGAATGCTGACTAGGAAATCACTGTTCCAAGGTGGCGACTGCAAGCAGCATGTGCATCTACTCCAGACTCCGGTCTGCCTGTGTGCTGGGAGTACCATCTCTGTCTGGCTGTCAGATGCACAGGCAGCAGCGTTCTCTATAATGGCACATGAAACACTGGCTGCTCAGTGCTTACACTACAGAGCTTTGGGGGATTTGCAGCAGAGGTTGAACAAGCTTACAGCCCCTGGGCTGTAAAGCTGAATACCCACATCAAGATTTTGGAAGATGGGTCAGGGAAAACGCAGTGTCAAAAGAATTGAGGAATGATTGTTACCCGATCCATCTTCTGCAATTCAGGAACCGCGGGACGGGTGAGAACATGACTTTAAATGATTGCGGTAATTATCGTGGGAGGTCGATGTGCATTAAAAGGACCGTCCACGATGGGATCTGTCATGATGGTTCAGAATGAATAATTATCACAGGTAATCTGCTATCCTTGAAAATCGTCTAATACCTTTCTTTAAATTATGTTACACAATACTGTGTAAATGGTCGTTTGTCGATGAAGGTTTCATTGTGAAAATCTTGTGGTGGGTTCAGCTCGCCACCTCACCGAGACTGTCCGCAGCTCGCCACCTCACCGAGACTATCTGCAGCTCAGACTGAGTTGAAATAGCTGTTTTTGTGACAGTGGTGAGACGGGTGTGGGGGGAACAGGAGGACGCATACAAAACGCAAACATTGCGTTACAATTGACTTCCATTATGTGCATTTTGGACACATTTTTGAAAATTATGCAACGAAACCAATATTTTTAAAAATATGTTTCAAAACGCATGTGCTGTTTTTGTATATGCATTTTTTTATGCAGCCCATTGACTTGCATTAGTGGCAAAAATGATGCGTTTTCCGCAACGCCAGCGTTTCTGCAAAGTGTGGCACATAAGTGTGTTCTTATGTGCCACAAACCTTAAAGTAAGCCTGAAGTGAGAGGAATATGGAAGATTTCCTTTCTAAACAATACCAGTTGCCTGGCTATCCTACTGAACTCTCTGGCTGCAGTAGTGTCTGAATCACACATCTGCATCTCAAACAACCAAGCCTCTAATCCAGTCAGAAGACTCAAACGCCTGATCTGCAAGCTTGTGTAAGGTCCATGGAAGATTAGAAATAGAGGCTGACCAGGACAGAAATCTCTGCAAAGAGTTCACATTTCCTGTGAAAACGTTACCATAACCGTTTTGATATTACTATTGTTAGTTTTGCTATCGCTAGAAAGGTTGCGAATTAACCCTTCTTTTTACAGGAATTAGCTAGAGTTAGTATATTTGCACGCTTAATTGCGGATTGGTGGTAGTGACCTGGTCTCTATATGAAATCACAGATTGTATCGATTTTACATACAATCAAAATTGGACCTTGTGGACAATCCAAAAGGTTACTTTGCCTGCAGTGCTGCCTTCAGGATTCCCTCAGGGTCTAATGCTGGGCATACACGGCGTTGAGGATTATCAATCGAGCCTGATGGCTCGATTGATAATATCCGACATGTCCGATCACTGCAGGGATCGATTCCGCGCTCGATCCCCGCAGGCGGACAATAGCGGCGAATCGAGCGGGTGATAAGAAGCGCCGGAGGGGACGAGCGGGAATCGATCCACGCGGGGATGCGACAGGGGTCGACCCATATATGCCCAGTATAAGGCTGAATTGTAAACTGTGGCAAAGGGAAAAGGAATTGGAGGGTGACTGTGTGTACTTTCTGTTGAACAGCATGGCTGTTGATAAGGGAAGATAATTAGGAGAGAAACTTGCCCCCCACCTTTCAGCTGTTCAGCTATTAATAAATTGTCTGCGTGGTGTGTATTGTGATGTGTACACTACTTAGCATAAGTGGATTTATGTCAGTGTTTTGTGTCTAATGGTAGACATACACCTAGCATGTATGGGCAGATTTGACCAAGAGACAAATCTCTCTCTTATCGAATCTGATAAGAGAGAGATCTGTCAGCTACCCATACACCACCACCATAAATCACACTGACAGCAGAGCATACACAAAAGCTTAAAATGACAGGCTGGAAAACACAGGCAGACATTACATACACAGGCGCAGCCAGATGACCTCACTGTAACTGTACACTACCACAGGCAATTTGCATACTGCACAGTGATTGGAGAAAGGAGCTGCGGAGTGGAGGAAGTAGAAATCAGCTGGATGGCACTGTAAACTTGCCAGCCAACATATGGCTGCACACTGCAGCATGAATGCAGTAACAGAAATAAGGACATCTGACAGGTATATTACAGCAAAAATACATTTTTATTTATTAAAGCAGTATTAAGCAACAGATTATATATTTTGTAGTATCAAATTCTAAGGTCAGTTCCACTTTAAAGAGGAACTGTCGCGAAAATCACACCTACAAATAAGAAGTACATTTCTTCCTGAGTAAAATGAGCCATAAATTACTTATCTCCTATGTTGCTGGCATTTACAGTAAGTAGTAAAAATCTGACATTGCCGACAGGTTTTGGGTTAGTCCATCTCTTCATGGGGGATTCTCAGCATGGTCTTTATTCTTTATAAAGACACTCCGTGAATAAGATTTATACAAAGATGCTGGCCAGCCTCCCTGCTCACCGTACATTTTTTGGCAGTTGGACTGCCATTCACTAAGTGCATTTTGAAAAGAAATAAATCCCTGTGAACCCCCATGATGAGAGGGGCTAGTCCAAAACCTGTCGGTTCTGTCAGATTTCTGTCAGATTTCTACTACCTACTGTAAGTGACAGCAACATAGGAGAAAAGTAATCTATGGCTCATTTTACAAGTTTTTCGCAACAGAGGTCCTTTAAGCTCCCCAAAAAATTAAAATACTCAAACATTAGATACATTAAAAATATATACTAAAGATATGACTCAATTGCACCGCATACTTTCCCCATTCATTAGTTATTGCCCACATCTTGTAGTAGTCTAAATTTTGAAATAATACTTTTTAAAGGGAACTTAAAGAGAACTTGAGGTGGGTTTGAAGAATATTATCTGCATACAGAGGCTGGATCTGCCTATACAGCCCAGCCTCTGTTGCTATCCCAAACCCCCCTAAGGTCCCCCTGCACTCTGCAATCACTCATAAATCACAGCCACGCTGCTGACAAACAGCTTGTCAGAGCTGGCTGTGTTTATCTCTATAGTGTCAGTCTGCTGCTCTCCCCGCCTCCTGCAGAACTCCAGTCCCCGCCTGCATCCCTTCCCTCCCTGCTGATTGGAGGGAAGGGACGGGGGCAGGGACTAGAGCTATGCAAGAGGCGGGGGAGCAGCTGAGACTGACACTACAGATGTAAACACAGCCTCACAGCACGGCTGTGATTTATGAGGGATTGTAGAGTGCAGGGGGACCTTAGTGGGGTTTGGGATAGCAACAGAGGCTGGGCTGTATAGGCAGATCCAGCCTCTGTATGCAGATAACATTCTTTAAACACACCTCGGGTATCCTTTAAGGTGAGAGGGATATGGAGGATGACATGTTTTTTCTTTTTAAATAATGCACATTGACTGCCTGTCCTGCTGATCCTCTGCCTCTAATACGTTTAGCCTAAAGGCTCGTACACACGTCTGATGAAAGGCAACGACTGGTCCGTCGTCACCACCCACTGGGCAGGTTTTCAGCAGACAGTACAGCGTGTGTACAGTCTGTCGGCGGACTGATAAGGCTGTTTCTGAATGATCCGCACGGCGGATCGCTCAGAAACAGCCTTATCAGTCCACCGACAGACTTTACACACGCTGTACTGTCTGCTGAAAACCGCCCAGCGGGAGGTGACGACGGACCTGTCGTTGCCTTTCATCAGACGTGTACGAGCCTTTAGGCTAGGTGCACATTTAGCAGAAACGCAAGCGTTGTGGAAAACGCTACGCTTTTGCCACTAATGGAAGTCTATGATCCGCATTAAAAAACGCATATGCATTTTGTTGCATAATACTCAAAAACGCACATAATGAAAGTCAATGGGAACACAGTGTATTGCATTTTGTATGCGTTTTTTTTCATGTGTTTTTATATGCGTTTTTAAAAAAAATTGTGATGCATTTTCGCTTCCTGTTGTCTTCCTAGTGATTTGCATAAAATGCAATATAAAAACGCATACAAAACGTATATGCAAATGCATAAAGACGCACGCAAAACACTAGAAAAAAGCATATGCAGAAAAAATGCAAATGCTCTAAAAGTGAAAAAAAAACAAACACATGACTGAAAACGCAACCTTTCACACTGTTATGTGTGCACCCAAATGAACAAGCATGCAGATCAGATGTCTGACAAATTTGACAAGATTAGCTGCATGCTTGTTTTATGTGTGTGATTTAGACCCTACTGATCAAAAAGGTCATCAGGACTGCCAGGCAACTGGTATTTAAAAGAAAATTAAATGTGGCAGTCTCCATATGTCTCAGACCTCAGGTTTCTTTTAAGAGACCAACAGTTCACGAGCAGAAAAGCATTTGGCCTGAGGTGGATGAGGGTTGATGTCTACACTGGTTTCTTGGAGAAAGGTTAACAGATCTTTCTGTATGACAATAAATGTATTAGAAATGAGGCAATCCTTCAAAGATTGAGGGTTATGGGGGGGTATTGCTTGTAAAACCAGATACAGGTAGCCATACACTGGTCGATTTGCCATCAGATTCGACCAACAGATAGATCCCTCTCTGATCGAATCTGATCAGAGAGGGATCGTATGGCTGCCTTTACTGCAAACAGATTGTGAACCGATTTCAGCCTGAAACCGTTCACAATCTGTTGTGGTGGTGGTGCTGCCGCCGCTCCCCCCGCCCGCATGCCCGCATACATTACCTGCTCCGCCGGCGCGACTCCAGTCCCCAGGTCTCCGCTGTCTTCTCCGCTCTGGTCTCCAGGTCCGGCATGCTTTACTTCTTCCTGCCCGGCAGGAAGTTTAAACAGTAGAGCGCCCTCTACTGTTTTAACTTCCTGCCGGGCAGGAGGAACTGAAGCATGCCGGAGACCAGAGCGGAGAAGAAGCAGCGGTGACAGCGGGAGCAGTCGCGCCGGTGGAGCAGGTAATGTATTGCCTCTCTATTGCGTCGGTCGTCGGGCACTCGAACGCCGCTAGCGACGCGCTTCCTACCCGCGGGCGATCGACGGTAATTTTCCGCACGGAGCGATCGACGGGATCGGACGAAATGGATCGAAATTCGGCGTGTAGCGCGAACGATTGGCAGCAGATTTGATCCCAGTGATCGAATCTGCTGTCGAAACGGTCGGCAAATCAGGCCAGTGTATGGCCAGCTTTAAAGTAAATATAAGGTGAATATAAACTGATGAGATAAACAATGGTATCTATTGTCCTACTCCTAATAAATTACTTTTTGTTTAGATATCACACAGTTTTGTTTTATGTTTAAAAACTTAAAAAAAAAAAAGTAGATTTAATGTTGTCTCTGCTCAACGATGCAGTCTTTCAAGTGTCCCAGAGCTAAAATAAAAGAACTATTAATATTTTTTGCCATCTCGTGCACTCAGAAGCTGCTCTCTGCCAGGCAAGATTTTTATGGCTGTAATCCCTTATCAGTGAGGATTACACTATAGTCTGACCAGGTCCTGACTGGCGAGAAACTGTCACTTGCATACTGAAGTATTTATCTTTTTCAAGCAGAAAAAGAAAAGAAACCCAGCCTAGTTATTTGTATGCTTGGCACTGTACATACACGTCTATCATCATGTTACATTACCTCGGGTACACTTTAAAGTGTAGAGTAACTTGAAGAGCACATATAAATCTTAAAAATTCTGTGTAATCCCATAAAAGCAAAGATAACTAACAAATCACACAGATAATTGAAAACATGACAATATATTATGAATCACGGTTATATTTTCCACATTCTTTGATAATCACTTCCTTATAAGAAAAACTTACGGGCGTACGTCAGAATCCTGTGCGTTACTCCAATGGGACCTGACACTCAACAGTACCTTGCTGTCCCATACAGATCCCACTGATAGCAAGGTTTCCTGCTAATAGCTAAACATATGTGCAATAACAAATAGTATAAAGGCTTGTACACACTGCAAATCTTCCGTATGACTAACCGTCAACTTGACCGACCGTACGACCAAGTGATTGTATAAGTTGTATTATCCACACGCCAACCAACTGAACAACCAAGTTATTTGCATACTGCACATGCAAGCGAACGACGAATTGCGCCATATGGCCACATTCAAAACAAGTACAAGTCGTTCAAATGACTTGTACACATGCAGCCAACTGCATAATATTAGCCCAACGGTCGTGTGAGTCGATCCACCTGTTGGATTTGGCAAACCGCTTGTTATCAGTCACTTGTCTAGTCGTTTGTCACATGTTGACATGCCCAACTATCGTCTGAAGAGCATAACTAGATAAGCCTTGATAGTTCCCAGAGACTTGGACACCTCATTATTGAAACAAGGCAAACATTTTAAAGTTGTAATGTAAAAATTGGAGGTGTTTTTTTTTTTTGTTTGTTTTTTTTGCCACTTCTCATTGGTAACAAACTGTCTTTATCCACAGGCTTCGTGGCAGTGGTCAACAAGCTAGTGAGCGCACGCTTTGCCCAGCTTGTCTCAGCCGCAGAGACCCTCGTGGCATCGCTTCCGTGGCCATCTGCCTACGAGAAGGACACCTTCCTGCGACCAGACTTCACCTCCTTGGATGTAGTCACTTTCAGTGGAAGTGGCATCCCTGCTGGTATCAACATACCGAACTGTGAGTAACTCTATACTGTGCATAGATATGGGATTTATTATTCATACTATAATGGAAGGAACCACTGTCAACTCCACTTTGAAAATGGTGGTTTCCTGGCTGTGATTGTCCTCTTCTGCCTTGTAATACTTTTCTGAATCTCTGACCCAGAATGAGTATACAGGCTAGGTGTTTCAAATCTACGGGCTGGATGTTTGTTGCATGTGTGACTCGACAGTTGCTAAAGCTGAAAGCCGTGCATTGCTGTTGGGCAGCCGGGACACTATATCCACTTGGCGTATTCTAATAATTCTAGTTTCTACTGTAACGCTGTAAATCTATTTTGCTTTTCCTCAGCTTGGATGTCACAAGGCCACTCCTACTAAACCCCCCACCTGATATGTGTTTCCACTGAGGCCAGCATAATCTAAATGTGATTCAGCTGCCAGTGCCAAGTTCAATACATTTTTACTCTTAAAGGACAACTGAAGGGAGAAGGAGTTGGAGACTACCATATTTGTTTCCCTTTTAAAGAAGAACCTGTAACTTCAAAACGTGCCCCTGGGGGTACTTGCCTCGGGAGGGGGAAGCCTCTGGATCCTATCGAGGCTTCCCCCTGTCCCACGGTGGCAGCACTAGAGGTCACCGATTGGCGGGCATATAAATATTTACCTTCCCGGCTCCAGCGCAGGCGCAGTAGCGACTCTTGGCTCGAGCTAAGGCGGAAATAGCGGACCCGAAAAGGCTTGGCTGTTTCCGCCTTAGCCCATCGGGGAGCCACTACTGCGCCTGCGCTGGAGCCGGGGAAGGTAAATATTGCAAGCGTTATTGCGCCTGTGGCACAGCACGACAACTTGTTGGCTGTGGTTTGGGGATTTGCCACCGTGGGACTGAGGAGGACGGGGGATGCCTCCATAAGGATCCAGAGGCTTCCTCCTCCCGAGGTAAATAGTCCCCAGGGCTCTTTTTGAAGTTACAGGTCCTCTCTAAATGATACCAGTTGCCTGGCAGCCTTGCTGATCCATTTTGCAGCAGAAGTGTCTGAATAACACCAGAGACAAGCATGCAGGTAAGATCTGACGATGTTGGAAATGCCTAATCTGCTGCATGCTTGTTCAGGGTCTATGGCTAAAAGTATTAGAGGCAGAAGATCAGCAGGGCTGCCAGGCAACTGGTATTGCTTAAAAGGAAATAATCACATCCCTCTCACTTCAGTTGTCTTTTTAAAAGGAATCATCAGGGAAAAAAACAAAAATGAGCTTTACTCACCTGGGGCTTTCTCCAGCCCCTTGCAGCCAACTGTCCCACGCAGACCTCGAGGTCATCCTGAACAGCGTGCGGGGAGCCCAGGACTGCGACGGAGAGCGGAGCGGTCTGCGTGGGACAGTTGGCTGCAAGGGGCTGGAGAAAGCCCCAGGTGAGTAAAGCTGATTTTTGTTTTTTTTTCCCTGATGATTCCTTTAAGAACCGTCTGAACATCCCCAGCCACTCCCACCCTGTTCCCATAACTAATGTGGCCAGAAAGGAGGGGGTTGGAGAGAGATTAAAGCTTCATGGTGGAAGAGCTGTTTACTGGCTTCTTCCCATCAGTTTATGAAGTTTTGAGGATTTTGGATCTCAGAACAAACTTGTAATGGATCTCTTCTCTCCAAATATATTTGTTTTCCACCAGCACGATAATTTAACACTATTTTTTCTCCTGGTGGCTAACATGGTGCACCTATTACTAATCTATAATGTGTTTTTTTATATTTTTACAATTTGCTGTCTCCCTGTTGCAGATGATGACATCAGACAGAGCGTTGGGTTTAAGAATGTCTCCTTGGGAAATGTCCTGTCGGTTGGATCTGCCACTGAGCGCGGCAAGCTGACATTTTTAGTGGAGGAAGACAAGGTAGAGCTTACAATGGACTTTAAGTGATCATTATTTTGGAGACAAAGTGAATAAAAGCATTGATACCTATCTGGGGCTTACTCTGGCTCCCTGCAGGCCGTGGGCTCCCTGCCCGTCCTCCTGGGGCGCTCAGATTGTTCACTAGCTGGCCCGGTAACTTTGACCATTTGCACTCTGTTGTGCATTTGTGGCCCAGGCACATGCGCACCCCCGTTGTGCTCCCATAGCGAGGAGCATTCTTTGCCTGCGGCCACTGCCTGAAGGAGGCTGGAGGAAGCCACCTTGTCTCAGGGTTCCTTTTAAAGTACACCTGAACTGAGATGGATATTGAGGCTGCCGTATGTATTTTCTTTTAAACCATGTAGATTTCCTGGATGACCTGCCGAGCCCTCTGTTTTATAATACTTCTGGCCTCAGACCCTGAACAAAAATGCAGATGTGTGTGTCTGGATTAGCGACATGCTTGTTTCAGTTGTGAGTCAGACGCTACTGCAGCCAAAGTGATCAGGAGGACAGCCAGGGCACTGGTATTGTTTAAAAGGAAATGACTATGATAGCTGGCGTATACCTCTCAGTTTAATGGTACTTTAAGAATTAAATATTGTTACAATATTCTCCTGCCCCAGCACAAATGTTTTCTCAGACTTTATTTGGTTGTTTTCCTTGCTATTTGTGGTAAATATAGTTACATACCTGGGCAGGACTCCTAATCATGTTATACCAACTAGACATTGCACAGCAAGATGCATGCTGGGAGATTTACATCAGCAGAGGCTTCAGTCAGACCTCTTCTTTAAGCTCACCATATTTATAAAGGGATGATCTCTAGTTTTTACTTTGCCATTAAGTCTTTGACATTTTTGGGGTATTTATAGAATGTGATCAATCTGCAGCTCCATTCATTTGAATGGAACCTTGGATTTGGTTCATAAAGAGATTTACACTAACTTCAATTGCCGCCATACTGTATATCGCTACTTAATTTAAAGTGTAATCAGAAGAAAATGTATGCCTGCTCAACATCAAGCTTAACCCTTTCAAGTCTGGCTATGCAAATCTGGCTAAAATGGCTTACCGTGAGACATGCTCACGCAGAAATGCATCTGCTTTCGCATGCCAAACTTTGTAGGGTCAAAAACCAATACCGCGAAGCGGTTGCCCTGCGGGAATTAGTTCATGCTTTAGGGCCTGTACACACTGCTGCGCTTGCGTTGCGTTTTTAAAAACGCATGCGTTTTTAAAAACGCAAGGTCTGTTGAAAAAGAATGAAAATCGTGATGACTTGTACACACTGGTGCGATGCGTTTTTAAAAAAAACGCAAACGCAGTGCCTGCTGCGCTTTTTTAAGCGCAGCGCATGAAAAACGCATTAAAAACGCATGTGCTTGCGTTTTTGCCTGCGCTTTTCAGAAGTCAGAATCCCAGAAGACTCTGCAATCTCCTGATTCCTGTTGAAATGTAAACTAGAAAAAAAACAAAGGATTCTTTAGCCAATCAGCAATTACAAGAAAAATGCAAACGCACAAAAAACGCAGGCAAAAGCGCATGCGTTTTTAAAACTACAGGCACTTTAAAAACGCATGCGCTTGCGTTTTTGCCTGCGTTTTTCAGTGTGTACAGGCCCTTATAGCACTATCCAGGAGCGCCACGGGGAGGCTTTCCAATGCAACCAACCGCACGGCCGGAAGAGGTACTGTATTGCTCCTTTCACATATTCCATTGGCTGGCCTGGCTCGTTGGAGCGGCGGCATACTTGTAAGAAAAGCCATCTTTATTGTCCGTTGGTGCGCTGAGGAAGTGACAGCAACATAGAAGAGAAGTGATTTATGGCTCATTTTACCCTGAAAGAAATATTCTTCTTATTTGTATATGTTTACATGTATTTTAAATTTGAAGATTTTCGCAACCGAGGTCCTTTAAGCAAACTCGAGGTGGCGCTTTAAAAAAAAAAGTTAGATACTTGCCTAAGATGGTTCCTCCTATGTCCTCCTTGAGCACACTGCCACTGTCTGCCTCCCTCTAAAAGTTTGCAGTTCTACTCCACACTTCTACATGGCGTGGAAAGCAGCCACGAGAACATATCTGACAAGCCCTTGTCAGATATATTCAGAGGATCCATGTGCGGCAACAGTGGGATCAAGGAGGACACAGACTGCCTTGGTACTGGCCAGTGGCTTCCCTCTACTTGTGTAAGTATTAAGCCTTCTACTTTTAAGGATGGCCTCGGGTTCACTTTAAAGTGGATCCGAGATAAACTTTTTTTCATTGCATAGTTGAGTTCCTTTCATATAGTTTATAGGGCATTCCTCAAGCTAAATACTTTTTTTTTTGTTTTAATACTCTAATTCCCTATAAACTAAACAAGCCTCACCCACAGCTTTTTCACAGTGCCTTGGCACTGTAGCAAGGGCTTATGTGAGCTCAGTCTGGGCAGGAGGAGGAGGAGGTTACTAGCCATTGATTTCAGAGGCAGAGGGGAGGAGGAGAGGGGACTGAATTTACACACAGGCAAGCAGATAGCATCTCCAGCCCTCAGCCTGTGAAAATGTGACAAACAGAACATGGCTGCCCTCATTGTATCACAGGAATAAATGAGCATAAGCTGTTGGGAGCTAGATATGCTATGTAAACGATCTAAACTTTAGATAAGATATATAGACAAGTTACTTGTTTTTTCATCTCGGATCCACTTTAAGATGGTGCTTGGCAGTAAGTTGGTAAACTTGCTATTTGAATTGGAGAGGGGCTCCTAAAGCTATAAGTCAGTTGTTCACCTGAGTCCTGTATGATGCACTATGTATGTTGCAGCAATGTACTATGTTAGTGTTTTCTTTACAGGATGTCTTTATGAAGTATCGCGGACCATCTTTTGAAGTTCAGGTTGGCCTGCATGAGTTACTAGGCCACGGCAGCGGGAAACTCTTTGTTCAGGTATGTGGTCTTAATTTTATATTCTATGGCTATGCATTATGGTTTTACTGCTTCACCTGCTAGCTGTAATCAAATACATGCATACAATGCAATGCACCGTTGGTTGGGACAGTGGACAGTGTCGTGCGCAGCGGGTTACAGGGGTGGCAGGGGTGCTGCGGCATAGCTAGCATAGTTGCCCCAGTATGGGGAGTTTAGTTGCCCCAATATGGCTAGTATAGTTACCCCAGTATAGCTAGTATAGTGGCCAGTATAGCTATAGCTAGTATAGTACCCCAGTATATAGCTAGTTTAGTGCCCAGTATAGCTAGCATAGTGCCCAGTATAGCTAGCATAGTGCCCAGTATAGCGCCCTAGTATGGGTAGGTGGTGCCTGACCCTCAACTCCACCCGCCTCATCCCCCCCCGGCTGCCACTCCTGTTACCTTATGAGCGGGCGGTCGCTTCCTTTCTTATATTCCCCCGTAGCCGCTCTCCTCTTAGCAGCATCTCCTATTACAGCAGCGCATCTTGCGGGATTCTTTTCCACCCCAGAATGTCCATCTATCTTATTTGGATCAATTTTGACCAAAAATCAATCGAGCAGGACAGAAAATTTGTTGAGTGGCAGTTGATCAGGCCATATTTCCTTCTCCAGTCTTTTGCAAATCGATGTGCTCTTTGTGGAATGGATCGATCCTGATCCGATTCTGATCGCAGGGTGATTGATGGGATAGACACATTGGATAATAATCAAGCCGTGCAACATGGCTAACCTAATGCACATTAAGCCAGCAAATACACATAATGCCTACAATGTAAACCAACCTTGTTAGTTCCACATACCCATGGATATAGGGGTAAGCCCAGGGCTGACATAAAAGTCAATGGGAACTGTGCTAAAAAAAAAGAAAGATACTTTCCTAAGGAGAGGGAAGGCTCTAGTTCCTAATGAGCCTTCCCACTCCTCTCCCGGTGTCCGTTCCAGCGCAGGATCCCCAGTAGCAGTATTTGACTAAATTAGTCAAATACTGCTCTCTCCATCGACGGAGGGAAGCTTTGGAAGTCTTCGGGGAGCCTGAGTGCTTCCGAAGACAGGCTGCTCGATACTGTGCGTGCGTGCGTGATAGAGGGTGCTCGCGCGAGTGTGCGCACTATGGAGCCGCTTGTCTTCGGGAGAACTCTGCTCCTGAAGAATTCCGAAGTCCTCCGTGGCAGGGGATTTAAACGGAGGAGCTGCCACCGCAATGAAGGCATCGGGAGAGGAGAGAGAAGGATCTTTAGGACCCAGAGCCTTACCTCTCCTTGGGTAAGTATCTGGTCTCTTTTTTTTTTTTTTTTTTTTTTTTTTAGCATGGTTCCCATTGACACTTTAAGACCCATGGTTAATACATCCTACAGAAACAATGCGCACAACCACAATGGGATGCGAAATAGAGAAAAAAAGTTGAGTGGGCCTGTCTGAGTGTATGTGAGAAAATGTCCAAGTCTTTGGCAATGAATTGGCCACTGAGTGGTATTTTTAGCAACTAGGAAAATATTAGGGCTTCTATAGCTATAGTGATTTATTATTTAAGGTGGCCTCATCTACCACTAACTTTAAACGGAGAGGACAGGAAGGCTGCCTTTGCCTGCTTCCTGGGAGTGGGTGAGGGGCGGCTTTCTGTGGTATTTCCACTTCTGAATAACCATGCAGTTATTGTTAAAGGATTAAATATACTGCTGTGATGTCATGGAATTTGTGTGTTTTCCAGGATGATAAAGGAAAATTCAATTTTGATAAAGACCATGTCATCAACCCAGAAACTGGAGAGATGGTGAGTAACGTCTGAGAATTCTTATGCTACACAATTCAAATGCTTTTAAACTGGGTAAGATTTTTATAGGCAGTAGTTGGGGGGGGGGGGGGGGGGTGATGTTAGGTGTTGTTTTTTAGCCATGCCACTTTCTGAAGAAGGTTTTATACCTTTGCAAAGACTGCTAAGAAATTGTTATCTGTGAGTGGGAGGAGCTTCATTGTGTATTCTAAGAGGTACTCTGCTTCTACCTGCACCACTAAGCCAGCCTATCGCAGAGAGGTACTCTGCTTCTACCTGCACCACTAAGCCAGCCTATCACAGAGAGGTACTCTGCTTCTACCTGCACCACTAAGCCAGCCTATCACAGAGAGGTACTCTGCTTCTACCTGTGCCACTAAGCCAGCCTATCACAGAGAGGTACTCTGCTTCTACCTGTGCCACTAAGCCAGCCTATCACAGAGAGGTACTCTGCTTCTACCTGTGCCACTAAGCCAGCCTATCACAGAGAGGTACTCGGCTTCCAACTGTGCAACTAAGCCAGCCTATCACAGAGGCGCTGAGCTTTGCACCAGACTTATTTGAGTTTTATGCTCCGTTTCTACTGCCTGATGAAGCAGGAGATGCCCGCGAAACACGTTGCACTTTCTGGAGTATATAAATACATTTTTATTGTTTTGAATATACACAACACTCGTGTGTGTCTGCTTTAGGGAGGTAAGTCCACCTCTGCCTCCTCTCATTTTAAACATTTTAGAATATTTTATCCTTTTGGCGCCTCTGTCTGCTTATACAGTATCACAGAGAGGTACTCTGCTTCTACCTGCACCACTGAGCCAGCCTATCACAGAGAGGTACTCTACTTCTACCTGTTCCACTAAGCCAGCCTATTGCTGAGAGGTACTCTGCTTCTACCTGCACCACTAAACCAGCCTATCACAGGGAGGTACTCTGCTTCTACCTGGGCCACTAAGCCAGCCTATCACAGAGAGGTACTCTGCTTCTACCTGTGCCACTAAGCCAGCCTATCACAGAGAGGTACTCTGCTTCTACCTGTGCCACTAAGCCAGCCTATCACAGAGAGGTACTCTGCTTCTACCTGTGCCACTAAGCCAGCCTATCACAGAGAGGTACTCTGCTTCTACCTGTGCCACTAAGCCAGCCTATCACAGAGGCGCTGAGCTTTGCACCAGACTTATTTGAGTTTTATGCTCCGTTTCTATTGCCTGATGATGAAGTGGGAGATGCCTACGAAACGCGTTGCACTTTCTGGAGTATATAAGTACATTTTTGTTGTTTTGAATATACACAACACTCGTGTGTGTCTGCTTTAGGGAGGTAAGTCCACCTCTGCCTCCTCTCATTTTAAACATTTTAGAATATTTGGCGCCTCTCTCTGCTTATACAGTATCACAGAGAGGTACTCTGCTTCTACCTGTGCCACTAAGCCAGCCTATCACAGAGAGGTACTCTGCTTCTACCTGTGCCACTAAGCCGGCCTATTGCAGAGAGGTACTCTGCTTCTACCTGGGTCACTAAGCCAGCCTATCACAGGGAGGTACTCTGCTTCTACCTGTGCCACTAAGCCAGCCTATCACAGAGCGGTACTCAGCTTCCACCTGAGCCACTAAGCCAGCCTATCACAGAGAGGTACTTTGCTTCTACCTGCACCACTGATCCAGCCTATCACAGGGAGGTACTCCGCTTCCACCAGGGCCACTAAGCCAGCCTATCACAGAGAGGTACTCTGCTTCTACCTGCACCACTGAGCCAGCCTATCACAGAGAGGTACTCCGCTTCTACCTGCACCACTGAGCCAGCCTATCACAGAGAGGTACTCTGCTTCTACCTGTTCCACTAAGCCAGCCTATTGCTGAGAGGTACTCTGCTTCTACCTGTGCCACTAAGCCAGCCTATCTCAGAGAGGTACTCTGCTTCTACCTGTGCCACTAAGCCGGCCTATTGCAGAGAGGTACTCTGCTTCCACCTGGGTCACTAAGCCAGCCTATCACAGGGAGGTACTCTGCTTCTACCTGGGCCACTAAGCCAGCCTATCTCAGAGAGGTACTCTGCTTCTACCTGTGCCTCTAAGCCAGCCTATCTCAGAGAGGTACTCTGCTTCTACCTGTGCCACTAAGCCGGCCTATTGCAGAGAGGTACTCTGCTTCCACCAGGACCACTAAGCCAGCCTATCACAGAGAGGTACTCCGCTTCTACCTGCACCACTGAGCCAGCCTATCACAGAGAGGTACTCCGCTTCCACCAGGACCACTAAGCCAGCCTATCACAGAGAGGTACTCTGCTTCTACCTGTGCCACTAAGCCGGCCTATTGCAGAGAGGTACTCTGCTTCTACCTGTGTCACTGAGCCAGCCTATCACAGAGAGGTACTCTGCTTCTACCTGCACCACTAAGCCAGCCTATCACAGAGAGGTACTCTGCTTCCACCAGGGCCACTAAGCCAGCCTATCACAGGGAGGTACTCCGCTTCCACCAGGGCCACTAAGCCAGCCTATCACAGAGAGGTACTCTGCTTCTACCTGTGCCACTAAGCCAGCCTATCACAGAAAGGTACTCTGCTTCTACCTGTTCCACTAAGCCAGCCTATTGCTGAGAGGTACTCTGCTTCTACCTGTGCCACTAAGCCAGCCTATCTCAGAGAGGTACTCTGCTTCTACCTGGGCCACTGAGCCAGCCTATCACAGAGAGGTACTCTGCTTCTACCTGTGCCACTAAGCCGGCCTATTGCAGAGAGGTACTCTGCTTCCACCTGGGTCACTAAGCCAGCCTATCACAGGGAGGTACTCTGCTTCTACCTGGGCCACTAAGCCAGCCTATCTCAGAGAGGTACTCTGCTTCTACCTGTGCCACTGAGCCAGCCTATCACAGGGAGGTACTCCGCTTCCACCAGGGCCACTAAGCCAGCCTATCACAGAGAGGTACTCCGCTTCCACCAGGGCCACTAAGCCAGCCTATCACAGAGAGGTACTCTGCCTCTACCTGCGCCACTGAGCCAGCCTATCACAGAGAGGTACTCTGCTTCTACCTGGGCCACTAAGCCAGCCTATCACAGAGAGGTACTCTGCTTCTACCTGCGCCACTGAGCCAGCCTATCACAGAGAGGTACTCTGCTTCTACCTGGGCCACTAAGACAGCCTATCACAGAGAGGTACTCTGCTTCTACCTGCGCCACTGAGCCAACCTATCTCTGAGAGGAGAGGTGAAAGAGAAGTTGTTCAGTACCAGCCACAGTATGTTGCATTCCAGAGCTGCCACAGTGCTTCCCTGCAAGGGAACCCAAAGCAAGAGGTATAAGGAGGCTGCCATATGTATTTCATTTTAAAAAAATACCAGTTGCCTGGCATTCTGCTGCTCTTTCATGCATCAGTAGTGTGTTAATCACTCATCTGAAACAAGCATGCAGCTAATCTTGTCAGACTTCATTCACAGCATCTGCATGCTTGTTCAGGGTCTATGGCTTAAAGTATTACAATGGAGGCAGAAGAATAGCATAGCAGCCAGGCAATGTGCATCATTCAAAAGTAAATAAATATGGCAGCCTCCATTTACCTCTCATTTCAGTGGTCCTTACTCTGTTGATTTATTTATGCAGTACGAAGATAATTTTATTACACATCATTATAAATGCAAAGAAATTGGGCAAAACTGGAGCAGTTACCTGGAAGAGCCAACTAGATTTCTTGTGTAATTAAAATAAAACGTTTGAAACTTGATAGGTTTCTTTGGGCTGATGCCCCATATTTGGTCCAAGTTTCTTTGCAAATATTCAGATACAAAGTTGGCTTTTATTGACATTGAATAGAGCGTAAAATCTGAAGTAACATTCAGTTTGGGGAAAGGATGTGAATATGGGGGTAAATTGTAAGTTCCAACAGTCCTGATTTCGCTGGGACTGCCCTGGGTTGGGAAGTTTGCCCCAGGTTCCGTGCAGCCCACCTGTGACCTTGAGTGTGCCCCCCTCCCCCTAGTGGTATAAATTCAGAGTATGGCACAGTGGAAGAATTGCTTTGCTCACCTCTCCATTACTGTGAACCGGGGGGACCACTAGACCGGGAACTGTATCAGGGGCATGCTGCATTAAAAATTGGGGTGTGGCTAAAGGTGCAGCAGGGGCGGGTCTTAGTGTCACTTTTTTTTTCTGGCTCCAAAAGTTGGGAGGTATGGGGAAGGTGATAAATACCAAATAACTTATTTTTCAGCTGTGAGCGCATGCTGTCAGGTATGTTTCAAGGTAGGTACAGATTTGTTGTGCATTAATGGTATGAGCTCAGCTAACCTTCCATCCCTCCAATCAGGTGAAGAGCTGGTATAAGCCGGGGGAGACATGGGACAGTAAATTCTCTACTATCGCCTCTACCTATGAGGAATGCAGAGCAGAATGTGTCGGCCTCTATCTGTGCGTCAATGAAGAAGTGCTGAAGTAAGTTCTACACTTCAGCCAAAATGATCTTAACGCTCATCCATATTAACCCATTTGTCATTCTGAAGAAATGGATTTGACAGTGTTGCACCAATTAACCCTTTAGCAGCCAATTTAATTTAGCACATTTTTTTTTTTTTTTATTTCTCACTTTTTCTGTTTCATTGCTTCTAATTCGTTCTGCTGTAACATGTATTTATGGCCACTTGCCACTAGGGGGCAGTGTGAGACAGTAACAGAGGACTTCTGCTTTCAGATTCTATATTTTCTACTAGCAGGGAGAGATCAAAGCATTCCAAGACTTTACAGCAGTACGAGCTCTGCCGACTGAGGTCACAAGCTGCGTACTTCTCTCAAACAGCATAACTCTATTGAAGCTGCTAATGGGTTAAATACTCAGCAGCTAGATTGAGACGAGTTTTCCCACACTCCCTAAAGTAATGAGACGAGTTTCCCCACACTCCCTAAAGTAATAGGAAGTTTATAAGTGCGTTTCCCAAACACCGCTCAGACATTTATCAAGTATAAAATCAGTTTAACATGAAATCTGCATAGAATTGGATACTAAATATCATATAAACAATATTTAATGTCGTCGGCTACCTGTAATACAGCATCACACTTGTCAGTCACATCCACCGCCGCTCTGCATTAGGAAAAATAAAAATAGCATCTGCTTAAAATAGATTTCTATGTTAAGAGCAAGTTAGGAGGCTCGATTATTAAAAGTTTGCTTCAGGCTAACGTGCTGGTGAGTCACTTTGGTATTTTAATAAGACAAATCAGGGTAAGTATGCATGAAGTAAATGCTCATATATTTTAATAGCGATCTGGGAAATACCAAAATGGGAAGGCTGGTACTCGGCAATTCCCAAGTTGTAAAGATCCGTAGCCGGTTAGTTAATTCGCACAGTCCGGAGCAGTGTAATGCAGGAGTCCAGCCCGGCTAGTGGCGAGACAAGAGAGACTGACGTATGCAGATGATGTTACTTCCTACATAAATGTCGGGCTTGAGTATTGATTGGCTCCTGCTTGAAGCAGTGGCGTAGCAATATGGGGTGCAGAGGTAGTGACAGCATCGGGGCCCTTGGGCTGAAGGGGTCCCGATGAGCCCTCCCTCACAGAGCCGGGACAAGGTCCTCCAGCACCCAAGGCTGACACACCAAAGTGCGCCCCTCCATCCCTGCCACTCCAGCTGTCACACACTGATTACTATTAGACTAAGAGGTCCACAGGGCCCACAACCTCCCCAACACCTTAATATCTAGTTATCTGGCTTGCAGTCACTGCTATGAATCCCCTTTTTCGTATTTATTTCTGCTTCAAACACAATTAGGAATGACAGCTGAATGAATTGTGCGCCCCCTCCTACACTGCGCCCTGAGGATGGAGCTTCTCCAGCCTATGCCTCGGCCCGGCCCTGCTTCCTCAACTGCAGTATTAGCTCTTTGTTGGTTCTGTGCTGGTAATAAACACTTCTTATAGATGCTTTAAAGGACCTCTGTTACGAAAATTTTAAAATATTTGTAAACATATACAAATAAGAAGTAGGTTTCTTCCAGAGTAAAATGAGCCATAAATTACTTTTCTCCTATGTTGCTGCCCCTTACAGTAAGAAGTAGAATTCTGACATTACCGACAGATTTTGGACTAGCCCATCTTCTCAAGGGGGGTTCTCAGGGTTTTCTTATATTTTTAAAAGCCCTTAGTAAATGGCAGTTGCTCTGTCCAACTGCCAAAGTATGCAGGGAGGCTGGCCAACATCTTTGTATAAATCTTTTTCAGGGAATGTCTTTATAAAGAATAAAGGCCATGCTGAGAATCCCCTATGGAGAGATGGACTAGCCCAAAATCTGTTGGTAATGTCAGATTTCTAATACTTACTGTAAGAGACAGCAACATAGCGGCGTACTCAATGCCAAGCCGCTGCAGCTAAAGCGAACAAAATTTTGGGATGCATTAAAAGGGAAATAAAAACTCGAGATGCTAGCATAATATTGCCCCTGTTTAACTCTCTAGTAAGGCCACATCTGGAATATGGAATTCAGTTCTGGGCACCACATTACAAAAAAGATATTGCAGTTTTAGAGCAGGTGCAGAGACGAGCTACAAAATTGATACGTGGGATGGAAGGTCTCACTTACCAAGAAAGGTTAGATAAACTGGGTTTATTTAGTCTAGAGAAAAGACGCCTTAGAGGGGATCTAATTAACATGTATAAATACATCAGAGGGCAATATAATAGCTTGGCGGATGAGCTTTTTGTCCCTAGGCCTTCTCAAAGGACTAGAGGACATGATCTGCGCATGGAGGAAAAACGTTTTAGCCATTTATTTAGGAAACGGTTCTTTACAGTAAGAGTGATTAAGATGTGGAATGCATTGCCACAGGAAGTCGTTATGGCAAACTCTATACCTGCATTTAAAGGGGGCTTAGATGCTTTCCTTGCGTTGAAAGACATCCATGGCTACAATTGCTAGGTAATGCCTAATGATGTTGATCCAGGGATTTTATCTGATTGCCATCTGGAGTCAGGAAGGAATTTTTCCCTTTTGGGGCTAATTGGACCATGCCTTGTAAGGGTTTTTTTCGCCTTCCTCTGGATCAACAGGGGTATGTGGGGGACGGGCTGGAGTTGTACCTTGTACTGGTTGAACTCGATGGACGTATGTCTTTTTTCAACCAAAATAACTGTGAAAAATAGGAGAAAAGTAATGTATGGCTCATTTTACTCTGGAAGAAATTAACTTCTTATTTGTATGTGTTTTTAAATTTTAAGATTTTCGCGACCGTTCCACCTTTAAATAGTTGTAATCATTAACAAGATGTCCCTCGTCCCCCTTCTTGCACCTCTGACACTGTTGTTGTCCTTGGCAGGTTTTGGTGTGCAGTATCAATTGTTATGCTTAGAGTGCTTGGGTGGGTCCAATATAAAATCTGCACCGGGGCCCATAGCTCCTTAGCTACATCACTGACTTGAAGTGACGTCACGAGTGCCAGCCAGGAGGGGGCGTGTATGAGACGGCGCTCTGCAGCCACCAGTACTCACATCTACAAGAATCTCCCATATACTGCAAGTCCAGTGGCTGAAGCCGGGCTACTCCTAGACATATTATGTATTCAGATCTGCAGTACTGACATATGCACGGGCTGAACCAGGTTCACGGTCTTCCCAATGCTAGAGGGAGACCTTCAGTTTCACATTGTAATGCAGCAGCAGGCCCTGTCCTTCCACTAATGTGACCTGCAAGTTGCATTACCCATAAAGTGCTGAAAACTTTAAATACTGATGAGTAATGGGGGTGGGGGGGGGGCTCTGCCACAGCTCAGACCCCCAACCGCACACATATAATGGTACCTGCGAGTTGCACAGATTTAGTGTAAATAAACAGATTTTGAAGCTAGTGCAGTGAAATTATGGAAGAAAGCGGTACACACCTTGCATGAAATTTGCATGCAAGCCAGAACCCACCCACCTCAGATACCACAACATTTTTTACTGCTCCTTACATACCAGAGAAGTGTTGCTTTTATGTGGAGACCGCATTGTGTACAGTGAAAATAATCTTTGGATCAACAAAACTGAATTTTCATTCATTTCCTGTGTGTGTGTGTGTGTGTGTGTGTGTGTGTGTGTGTACAGTGTGTGTGTGTGTGTGTGTGTGTGTGTGTGTGTGTGTGTGTGTATACAGTGTGTGTGTGTGTGTGTGTGTGTATACAGTGTGTGTGTGTGTGTGTATACAGTGTGTGTGTGTGTGTGTGTGTGTGTGTGTATACAGTGTGTGTGTGTGTGTGTATACAGTGTGTGTGTGTGTGTGTGTGTGTGTGTGTGTGTGTGTATATACAGTGTGTGTGTGTGTATATACAGTGTGTGTGTGTGTGTATACAGTGTGTGTGTGTGTGTGTGTGTGTATACAGTGTGTGTGTGTGTGTGTGTGTGTGTGTGTGTGTGTGTGTGTGTGTGTGTGTGTGTGTGTGTGTGTGTGTGTGTGTGTATATATATACAGTGTGTGTGTGTGTGTGTTTTGTTTTTGTTGTTTACTTTTTTGATCCGTGGACACAGCCTTTACACCTCGTGTTGCACAGAGATATTGCGCACCAATCGGTTTTATCAGTTTAACCCTTCGTCTGTTGCATCTTGCAGGATATTTGGCCATGAATCTCAGGAAGCTCAAGATGTTCTGTATGTCAACTGGCTGAACATGGTCCGGGCTGGATTAATGGGGCTGGAATTCTACACCCCAGAGACTGGCAAATGGAGACAGGTTTGTTTTCTAAATAAAGTAATGACAACAGATGACTATTGTTCAGTCCAATCCAGACCACCTGACTACAGCGGGATGGCTCTATGCTTACCCTACCCCCATGCCACTCATTATTTGCTGGCTCTGCTGGAGAGAAATGGTAATCCCATGGGTCAGATTTTTAAACAGCCTTTTTTATCTTTCATCAGTCTCCTGTGTCCCCACTGTGCACTCTTGCACTGCAACTGGGATTTCTGGGGGGAGGGGGGGATTTTAGTGATTTTTCTACAGTAAAAAAAGAGAAAATCCTTCTTAGCATTTCCCATTTTAACTGTGGCTATTTTGAAGCCAATCCTGATGTAATTTCCTCCCTTACGCTCCTCTGCCTGATTGTGTATTCATTGCCCGCCCTCCACTATAGAAAGTACATTGTCTAAGCATGATAAATATTGGCCAATCAGAGAGGAACAGAAGTGTGGGAGGGGAAAACGGGAGGGAAAGAGGCTTCAGCCAATCAGGCTGCATTAGTTGACTCTGAGGGGAAAGTAGAGAAGCAAAAAGGCACTATTCTGTGTATGTCAGCCCCCTTACAGACCTGTATGGAACACCCTTTATATTATGATCACTGACCAATTTTACCACCTTCTTGTAGTATGAGGGTTTTGCCTACACAATCTGCTCAGGGTATTCCAAATCCATTTACCCTCAAACTACATGGAGACGGTAAAATTGGTCAGTGATCAGCCAATCATGATTAAAAGTCTGTACCTGGCTTTACTGAGCAGTGGGAGTCGGGCTGCGCTCCCCATCACAGTGTCAATTCCCTAGTGAATGAGACTGTCTATTGAGTCAGTCGCTAGAGAGGTGTGGCTGCAGCGAGATTTGCAGTCAGACCTATGTCTAATTCTGAATTCTAATGTCTGTGGACACAGGCCTAATGGGTAGGATGTGAGCAGAGAATGCAGGTTGTAGCTGTACCCTGCTGGAAACAACCATGTTGATTGAAAGCTACACCCTGTTTGTGAGCTGTTGTTCTTGCCAGGGTGTAAATTTCAATCATCTCCACCGCGCCGTCCGCTCGCTCTCACTGTTTCTGTGTTGCTGCATCCGCACGCTGTTCTGTCACGCTGGCAGCAGAGCTTCCGTGTCTCGATCAGAAGCCAATTTCCTTGGCTCCTGCCCCTGTGATTGCCGTGAGCCAATCACAGCAATTGCATCACTTTACAGGGGCACAGATGGCTCTGGTCTTAAAGAGGAGCTGTCAGCTATACTATTTCAGAAAAACACACACACACACACACACACACACACACACACACACACACACACACATATATTCGATAAATACCTGCTCTACTTACATAATATATGTATTGCACTGTCCACGTTTTGATTTTAGTGATTTTTTTTTTCTACAGTAAAAAATGAGAAAATCCTTCTAGGCATTTCCCATTTTAACTGTGGCTATTTTGAAGCCAATCCTGATGTCATTTCCTCCCTTACACTCCTCTGCCTGATTTGCCCGCCCTTCACTATAGAAAGTGCATTGTCTCAGCATGAGAAATATTGGCCAATCAGAGAGGACCAGAGGTGTGGGAGAAGAAAGCAGGAGGGAAAGAGGCTTCAGCCAATCAGGCTGCATTAGTTGAGCCTGAGGGGGAGTAGAGAAGCAAAAAAGGACAACCCAGCATGCCCTGCAACTTCCTTTTTTGTGTACCAAATAAGACTCAAGTAAACTGGGGAATGATCATTTATCAACCAGAAAAGTAATAGTGATTTTAACTTTTGGATTGCCTAGTTAGCATCCTTATTACTTGAACTTATTAATTGATTTTTGATTTTATGCCAGACAGTTGCACTTGAAAGAAGCCAGAGCCATCTGGTCCGTAAAAGGTTAACCTGTTACTCTGGGAGTTGGTTTTGATCACATTGTGCTTTTTATCTTCTTCAGGCTCACATGCAGGCTCGTTTTGTCATTCTTCGAGTCCTCTTAGAAGCTGGAGAAGGTTTTGTCACTGTCACTCAGAAAGTCGGAGCTGATGGCCGTCCAGATGCACATGTGACGCTAGACAGGAGCAAGATTCTCAGTGTGGGCCGACCAGCGATTCAGAGTTTCTTACAACGTTTGCAGGTAAGTTTAGCTTATCACTATGGCGCTGATGCTCTAGATGTTCTCATGAGTAATACAGCTTCAATTCTCAGAGGTATTAGTTCATACAAATTGTGAATTGTTTCCAAAGGAATTTTAGCCCATTCTTCAGTTAAAACACCCTCCAGTTCATTTAGACGATGGCGGCGGATATAGACTTCTTACTTGAATCTCTAATAACGACCATAAATGCTCAATAATGTTGAGGTCTGGGGATTGTGGTGGCCAGATGAGATGCTCAACTTTATTAGAATGTTCCTCGTGCCGGAAACAGTTCTTGAACCATAGGATGAACTTGGTCGCCCAAAATTCCTAAATAGTCTCAGCTGTTAATTCTTCCATGAAGGGAAATAATTGCCCCCTTAGATCATCACAGAACCCCCTCCATGTTTTATGGTTAGGAGAAGGCAGTCTGGATGAAATGCTTCTTTCGGCTGTCTCCAAATGTACACTCAGCCGGAGGTCGGAAATAAGATAAACGATGATTCGTCAAAGAAAATCACATTTTTCCACTGCTCGAGGGACCAATTCTGGTGGTTTCTACACCACTCTAAATGCTTTGAAACATTTGTCTTTGAGAGCAGAGGTTTTCTAATTGCAGTTCTTCCATGGAATCCAGATTTGTGCAGCTCCCGACGAACAGTTTTTGTGGAAACTGGGTTCTGTAGGTGTTCATTCAGCTCTGCAGGGATTTTAGGAGCCGTGGTCTTGCAAGCTTTTCTAACAATTCGGTTTAGAGTCCGATGGTCTCTCTCAGACAACTTGACTTTCGGGCCACAACTGTGCCTTGCTGGGGACGTTTTTCCTTCTCTTTCAAAGGCAGTCATTACTTTTGAGACAGTACCTCTTGAAATGCCAAGCAAGGGCAGTTTCTGTTACAGTAGCGCCTGCCATATGAGCACCAACAATTTGGCCTCTTTGAAAGTCTGAGAGATCTGCCATTTTTATAAATTATAACCAACTTTTGTTTAAATATCTGTAAAAAAAAACATTTTAATTAAACCTATCCAATAACAAAAATAATAAACAAAAAAATTTAACCTATGTCAAGTTTTGATTGCTTAAAACATGTTCAAAGATTATGATGCCAAAATGTTAGGTGTTTCCATTATTTTGTCCAACCCCTGTGTATATATAATGGTTAATGAGGAAGTAAGTGTGTGATGGTTTACTTTCAACACAACACAGTTGTGTTGTATGCTTAAATCAAAGTTTTATTAGAATCGCACATAGTACAGGACAGAGCCTGTACAGAGTGCTAATAAGTGACCGCCCGGCAGTAGCGTTCCTGCCATTGGGCTTAGGAGGGCAAAGCGCACCGGGTGACCAACGGGACAGGGGTGTCACCAAGGCCTCCCACAGAGGCCATGTTGCAGGAGGGGGGAAGCGGCCAAAGAAGGGACAGCACTTCCAACCCCCAACCCCCCCCCCCCCCCCCCTCTAAATTAGCGGCGGCAGACAGGAGTGGGAGGAGAGGAATGACTCACCTGCGTTCCAGGCGATGGAACCTTGTGACACTGGTCTCTGCCTTTGCTGCCGCTTACTGTGCTTCCACTAATCATGAAGCACAGCGAGCGTTGGAGATGGCGGAGAATAGTGTCACGTGACGATGATGCTGCGCGCCATCGCCTGGAATGCCAGGACCTGGGGATCTGGCCCCCCTCCCCGCCATTGTCCCCACTGCCCCTTCTTCCAAGCTTCCTCTCCTCCTCCCCCCCCCCCCCCCATACTGGGGGGAACTATACTATCTATTCTGAGGCAACTATCCTGATACTGGGGCAACTATTCTACCTACACTGGGGGCAGTATACAACTATACTACCTACACAGCAGAAGAGGAATATGTGCTTCAAACACCAAGTTCAAACCTGATATATTTGGCTTTGCAAATTTGGCCTAATTGGCTTAATCACGGGGCAATGCTCATGCAAATATGCATTTGCTTTCACATGCCATAATATGCAGGGTCTAAAACAAATTACCGCAAAATGGTTGCCCTGCAGGGATTCGATCGTGCAACAGTTAGCACTATCCAGGGGCACCACGGGGAGGCTCCCCCCCCCCCATGCCTTCATCAACTTGAGAGAGCCGCAGAGCTCCAAGCCCTCTCACTGCTCGGAAGCCCTGTAGCAGCACCCCAGAGGGGGAGGCTGGGAAGTGCCATATGAGCATGACTTGGGAGCAATACATGAGAGGGGAGTGATACTACCTATACTGGGGCAACTATAGTAGCTACCTAAACTAGGGGTAACTCTACTACCTATACTAGGCCAACATTAGGGGGGGGGGCACTATTTCACCTATACTGGGGACACCTATACCTGGCATTACCTGCCGTGGTGCGCTTAGCATGCCATACTCGCTCCTTTCTTTTTTTTGGGGGGGGGGGGGTGTCTTTTAATACCCAGCACCAGGTGTCACATGCCCTAGGTACGCCACTGCTGCCCAGGCCCACCTTTTTGTTTCTGAACTTTGTTCGGTCTGTTTGCAAGCATGGCCATACTGTGCCTGTGTGAGTATGTTCTGCACATACAAGTAGCACTGCTTGTGCACAGAGGAAATGGCCACGCATGAGGTGCTGCAGGCGGGGCCTGTACTCTAGTATGTGCAGTACAGATGCACTCCTATACAAACTGGTATCTGGCCATTAAAGCATATTCAACAAGACCTTGTAGAATGTGGGATACAGGAAGTGGCTGTAGAAGCACTCTGAGGTGAAGCCCCCCTCCCCCGGAGCGCTTTCCCCTTATGTCTCCTTTACCATACATTACTGAAACCTACCCATGGTAATCTAGCACTGGTCAATGCCTCCTTGCTTTCCACAGGTATACAAATCCACAGCAGATGTAGAAAGAGCTCGTCAGATGTACGATGGATACTCCAAAGTTACAGACTCTGAAACGTACAAGTTTCTTACACTACGCGACATTGTGATCCTGAGAAAAGAGGAGCGCAAATCCTTTGTACAGATAAACACGCGAATGACGGGTGAGTGAGAAGTGTAATAGACGATGCCTACAGCCTCATTTAAAGCACATATCCCGTGGAATCTAGCATTGTAGCTGGCTATTCGCTTTATAGTACAACTGAACTGAGAGGGGTATGGAGGCTGACCTTTATTTCCTGTACAATACAGCTACCTGGCTGTCCTGCTGAGCCTCTGTTTCTAATACGCTTAGCCATAGACCTTGAACAAGCATGTAAATCAGCTGTTTCTGACTGAAGTCTGACAGGATTAGCCACATGCTTGTTTAAGGTGTGTGATTCAGACTCCCTGACTGAAGTCTGACAGGATTAGCCACATGCTTGTTTAAGGTGTGTGATTCAGACTCTACTGCAGCCAAATAGATCAGCAGGGCTGCCAGGCAGCTGTTGTTGTTTAAAAGGAAATACATATGGCAGCCATCATATTCCATCAGTTCAGGTGTACTTTACCCACTTTTGGGTTTTAGACGTACTGTCACTTACAGTAGGTAGTACAGATCTGGCAGATTTTGGTCTAGTCCACCTCCTGATGGTGGATTCTCAGCATTACCTTTATTATTTACAAAAGTACTCCCTGGAAATGATCTATAGAGATGTCTGCGAGCTTTCCTACTCGCTTGCACATTATTTTGACAGTTTAGTAAGTGCTTTTGTTAATTTGGAAACTGATAATTCCCCTATGAGGAGATGGACGAGTCCAAAACCTGGCAGATCCGTCACTACCTACTGTAAGTGACAGCCACATAGAAAAATAGCAATTTATAGTTCATCGTAATCTGGGAGGTATGTATGTATGTATTCTAACGTTTAACATTTTTTATGATAGTTGAACTTAAAGTCCTGTGGTTGGCACAACACTGTAGAGGGGCAAAAAATCAAAAGTAGTGCAAGAAAAATTGGTACAAAATTGCTTCACTTTTGTATTAGTTTTGCTCCGATTTTCCTTGTACTGGTTTTGATAAATGTCCCCCAACATTCCCTGCTTGGGAAAGGATTTGTAGGCTGTTCTGGGGAATACATCAGTAGCTGAGCTGTGGCACTGATAATCATGATGTTTCTCCCCAGGTGAAGCTGTAGAAGCTGTGCGGTATGACAGCAGCCCGTCCGGTCTGGTCCAGTCAGTCATAGAACGATTCCCTGATGATGAAGAGGAACTGGAGCACCTGATGCTACAGCTGAGCTGTGCGGATGCCCATTACTGGGGAAAGCAGTCCAGCAGATGACCGGCGAGTCTCCTGAGTGATGCACTGTGGGGTTGTTCTGTGGATGGATATGAAGACAGAACTCTGCAGATGATCAGCATGGGTTGAGTGTAATTGTCAATATGGCAGATTTATGCAAGGAAGGGGTTTCCAATAATCACTTGTAAGGAATGGCAGTCTAAATGATAAGAAAAAGAAACTCCCCTGCAGTATACTGTCACCAAGGTCCACTGGGCACAGGTTCTTGGGGTTCAAAGATCAAATGATGAGTTTAAAGGATGTAAGTGTTCCAAATTAAAAAAAATCATTTTTCACAACTAGACTAAAGCTCTTCTTGTATTTGTTATTTTTAACAAGCATACAATCCTTAGCTTACATTACTTGGAGGACCTCTGAGCTGAAGAGTAAGAGATGAGCTTTACTTACCTGGGGCTTCTTCCAGCCTCTAGCAATCTATGTGGTCCCTCGCTGCAGTTCCGATGCCCACCAGTGCGCTGCTAGCCCCCCTGAAAGACCCCAGACCATAGTTGTGGTTGCAGGCTTCTGTGCAAGCGGGTCTCACTTGACTGGGAATGTTCTTCGCTTACGCAGTTTGCAAAGACTTAAACTGTGCAACCGCAGGACGCTCCCGGCCTCAGGAGTGCAATCGAGAGGGATGCATAGAAGCCTGCAACCACAGCTATGGTCTAGGATCTTTAGGAGGGTCAAGGGGCACACTGGAGGGCAGCGGAACTGCAGCGAGGGACCACTTAGACTGTCCTTCAGGTCTGGTGTCTTTTATCTATTACTTATGTGACGTAATATAAGGATGTTAATTTAATTTTGCTGTACATTGCTCGTCAAGATCTTGTGCATTAGCGTACATGCCTTAAAGGAAGCCTATAATAAAGAAAAGGGCCCCTGGAGGTACTTGCCTCAGAAGGGGGAAGCCTCTTGATTCTAATGAGACTTCGTTCTGTGTCGCACCGATCCAGCACATATTTACCTCTGAGATCCAGCATAGGCGTCGTACCAGCTTCAGTACAAAAATATAGAAAAATTTGCCAGTGTCCAACATTCTTGTCTTCTTACCCAAAGAAAAGAATAATGGGCGGGGCTAAACTTTGCATATAGCACATGTATGAAAACTCTTTCCAGTATATATGTCACCAGCCTCCTTAATGTACAAAAGGACTTTTATAGATACAAAATGCAGACACGTACTATTCGAATATACTTAATGAAAACGGGACACAACATGAATTTAAACATTAAAATCCAGCATGAAGGCGAATCATTTTGCCATAAAACCAGCTGTCCTATATTGGTGTTGGGAAAATACTTAATAATTTGATGCATCCAGATATAATACACCTCAACATTCATCCGCATACATACAAGTGCCATGCGATTCAACTTTGTGCCCCCCCCCCACCCCCACCTCTTTGTTATTGAAATTCCAGCATTCTGCCTTTGTGTGCTGAGAGAACTCACAAATAGTTAATACTCAATCCATGCAAACACTTGGCAGCAGCCAAATAAATGTCTAACAGCCTCAATTCACTAAGCAGTTTCGGCTAGTATACAGATGGTTTTTAGTCTACAGATGGTTTGGCGTAATTTTTTTTATACCTGGTCTAACATTCAGTAATTACACGATTCACAAAGGCAAACAAGGAGTAACCACGCCCACTTTTTCTGAAAGATTAGACCAGCTGATTTCTTTCCGGTAAAGTAATTCTGTGAGGTATTTTAGACGTGAGGATGGAACCTTTGGAATTAATTATGCAGGAGATTAATTGTATGCAGAGGAGAGCTCATCAAAGGAGAAGGATGTCAGTCATAGCTACTCGTTTGTGAATTGCATCTTTTGATAATTTCCCCTGCTTTACCAACCTATTTACCAAATGTTTTAGACCAGATCTAAAACAGGACTAAAACATTTGGTAATAGTGAATTCCCCTTTGAAGCAACTGACCAAACCATCAGTAGACTAAAAACCATCAGTAGACTAGTCTAAACTGCGTAGTGAATTGAGGCCCTGGTAAAGAGTGCACAACTCCAATCCATTAAGTGATTGATAGAGGCGATCTCACCACATTTTTCTTCCAGTGTTATCTCCTTTATCCCTGGTGGGTTCAGATACTGGCCAGTATACCGCTGTGTCCCGCTCAGCATTTAGTGAACGCACTGATAAGTTTGAGAACATTGCTGGTGATGTCAGTTATACAATTAGATCTTTTTCTTGCGATACTACACGGGTGGTGTATATGATTACAGTGCCCATGTAAATTGAAATATATTAGTAAAACTAAAAGCGCCATGACTGACCAAGTACTTGACCATATTAATAAAATCCGTGGTGGAAAAGCGTCAGGAACTATTTATGATCGCTATAAAGAAAGTCATAATAATGATCCCACAGGAATTTATAGATGAAAATGTCAACAAGGAGAGGAGATTTTGATAAGGTTCTCTATTGTAAAGAAGCCTCAGGGATTTTTAAACTTAGTACATTCTCCCCTTTGGGACTAAATGCAGAGTTGGACTTCTCTCCCTTCTTGTGGATAAAACGTTATAATTGTTAGATCAGGATTGGTGTGTGTATGTTTGAGAAAAATATGATCGGCTGTCTCTGTTTCAAAATATGTGGCTTGATGACATTGTTTCTCTTGCTTGCCATTATTACATTATGTGAAGAATGAATGGATCCGCAATGTATGTTTAAGTACCAAAATACGGTATATATTTGGATCCCTGAAGAAAAATCAATACGGTTTATTCTGAAGTAAGTGGGATTTAAGTGGACTGTTGTTTTCCCTTATCCATCTCTAATTATTTCATTGTTTAGGTGTATTATATCTTGATGCATCAAACGACTAAGTATTTTCACAGCACCAATATATGATAGCTGGCTTTATGGCAAAATGATCAGCTTTCATGCTTGATTTTAATGTTTGAATGTATGTTATGTCCCATTTTCATTAAATATATTGAAATAGTGCATGTCTGAAATTTGTATCAATAAAAGTCCTTTTGTACATTAAGGTGGCTGGTAACCTATATATACTGGAGAGAGTTTTTGTAGTAGCTTTCCCTTCGGGCTCTGGCAGAAATCAATGAACCCGATCGAGTCCGCTTTGCTGTGCAGGTGCCTGACCCAATCAGGCTCGGCTATTTCTTGAGACTGTCAGACTGGCCTTCACCACTGTGAGTTCTGCTGGTTATTTGTGCTGGTTGGTTAAGACTGCTGGTTAGTTGATATTACAGTAGTCCCAGTTACACTAAACTCAACTATAGAGTTCTGGAGACCAATGACACCGCAAAAAGGATGAGTGACAGGTACTACATTGGAGACCAACTCGCAAATCCATTATATCTACCAACTAGTGCCAGACAGCCATTCATGGCAAACACGCCTCTACCCTGCCTATTCCATGCAAATAATTTATCACAATACCTGTCCTGATACCCTTCCTCATGAAGCTTATTAATCATTTTTTGTTGTTGTTTTTTGTTTAAAGTTGCAGCTAACCCCTTTCCAAGCATCTTTACCACCACCTCTCCAGCTATTGGGCTCCTTTGTTTGTGTCTGGTCTACACCGTCGTCTCCATGCCCCCAACACTGCAGGGTTGTGCCTGGTCACATGACATGCCAGAATGTAACATTGATTCATGTTAGCAGGAATACAGAGGGGGAGTCACAGTGGGCTTCATTTTATATTATAATATTTTTATGTTTTATCTGTGGCACATGGTAGCCACCACAAAGACTGGATCTCTAAAACAGTAAGTATGTATTATAGTAAGGATGGTCAATGAGATGCAAATAATTTACATGCTAATGCAGGATTATGCAAATTTTGTATTCAAATGTGTATGCAGCTTGAAATAGACCAATCATAGGCTACCATTACAGGATTTGAATTCTCCTTTCTCAAGGAACATCAATTTGCATCTCATGGACTATCCCTATTATACAGTTCTACAATACTTTATTTTCCTGTGTTAGTACAGTAATGTGAATTATTAAATTCTGCATCTTTGAGGGCTGTATTTTGATTGTAAGGAAGGTGGGATTTTTTTTATAAAATGACAGCTGTACATAAATGGTACTGACCTATGGAGGAAGTGGACCAGCTAGCAACCCAAGCGCATACTCCAGCTGCCTTGCAATGTACCGTAGGTGGTTGTGCATTTTAACCACTTGCCGACCGCACACTCATACCGTGCGGCGGCAAAGTGGTAGCTGGAGGACCAGCGACGCAGATCTGCGTCGCCAGGTGCCTCCGTAGTTAATCAGGAAAGGCCGCTCGCGCGAGCGGCCGTTTCCTGTTAGATCACGGAGCGGGTCTCCGTGAATAGCCTGCGAGTCGCTGATCGCGGCTCGCAGACTAAATGTAAACGCAGGAGACGTATGTCTCCTTTGTTTACATTGAACGGCGCTGCGCAGCAGCAGCGCCGTAAGGCAGATCGGCGATCCCCGGCCAATCAGCGGCCGGGGATCGCCGCCATGTGACAGAGGACATCCTGTCACAGGCTGCACAGGACGGATAGCGTCCTGTGCAGCCCCGATCACCAGGGGGGACAGGTAGGAGAGGGAGGGGGGGAATTTCGCCGCGGAGGGGGGCTTTGAGGTGCCCCCCCCCCCCGCAACATGCCTGCCGACCTGAGCGATCAGACCCCCCCTGCACATCATCCCCATAGGGGGGAAAAAAAGGGGGGCGATCTGATCACTCAGCATGCCACCTGATCTGTGCTGGGGGCTGCAGAGCCCACCCAGCACAGATCATAAAAAACAGCGCTGGTCTTTAAGGGGGGGTAAAGGAAGTGGTTAAAGCTATGTAAGACACCCTGCAATGCAGTGATGACACCAATCAATTATATTGAATGTAACAGCACTGAGGGCTGGAACCCACTAGAGCGATTTTCTGAGCGATTTACGGAGCGATTCAAACCACTAGCGATTTTTCCCTAAACGCTCAGCTAATGTTAATGGATGGGCCAAATTCCACTGGAGTGATTACGATTACCAAATCGCAAAACTGAGGACATGCAGCATTTTTGAGTGTTAGCGTTTCTGCAATATAAAGTATATAATCGCTCGTCAAAACCTACACAGCGATTTTGCAAACGTTTTTACATTACTGCACACTGTAACAAAATGAAAATTGAAAGGACCAATCAGAATTAAAATTGCTACACAACCGTTGGCAAATGAATAACACTTTTTAAAATCGTTCCCGAAAACCCTCATGAAATCGCTTACGAACCGCTCATACAAAACGCTAGCGATTGTGATTAGCGATAGCATTTTGTAGTGGGTTCTAGACCTGAGTGTGTTTCTGCAATGCTGCATGCATTTCTGTGCGCAACAGATGCACAAAGGTAAAATTGTCACACAGTGCAGTCTTAGGGCCCGTTTCCATTTGTGAATGGGAGCCGATGCAGCTACGCATCATTTACGCTCCCATTCGCGTCACTTTGCATCTCCTGATGCGGAAGTGTATTGGAGGAGACTGATGCGGCTGTGCTGCAGATTCTTGGATCGCTTTGCACCCCCAGCATGCAAAGGAAACTGTTCCATTGCCGTGCATTGGTTACAGTGCAGCCGTGGTGCGATGCGTCTATGTAGCTGCACCGCATATAGTGGAAACGGGCCCTTAGGCCCCCTGCACACTGCAAATCCGATTTTCCTGAGTGCTGTCAACAGAAAAAATGCAGTAACTATTAAAAATCAGAATTGCATGCAGTGTGGTTTGCCTAGACCGAAAAGCCCTCCTACTACAAACCAATGCTTAGTGTGGCTTGCCTAGTCTTTTTGGTCTCTTTTAGTCCCATGTACTTTCCTTGTGGTTTCGGGTCACCCCTGAGCTGCTTGGTTACTGTGCTGTACAGTTCAGTCTGTGTTCTCTCCCATGCCCCTGCATCTTTTACATTAATATATATTGTTGGAATCAGCTCAGCAATGCGTACATGTATAAATGGACCTAGTATCGTGCGCGTCCTGCATAAATTTGTTCCCCACTGTGCAGTAGCTCATCACATAACAAAGAACAAAAGAGCTCTCTACATTAATTGAAAGAGTATGGACTTTCATATTATCATACAGTGAATTAAAGTGGGCCCAAATTAAAAATACAAGATTTCAGAAATAAAATCTATTTTCTAAATTCTAATAATAAACAGCCTTTTTTCATCTGCATGATGACAAATATAAAATATTTTACATTTATTGGAGGAGATCCTCCCTTCCTTTCATATTGCCGGGACAGAATCCGGCAAACTGGTGGAGTAGGTGGTGTCCAGCAAAGGAGGAATTGCTAATAGCTGCCACGTGTATAACACTAGTTATGAAAAGAGAAGGGTGAAAAGCATGCACTGAAATGCTCATAGGCTTGAAGGAGTGTTTATCTTTGTATGTGTCAGAGTGGTGCAACTAAATATTTTGAATAAAAAAAAATGTTTGGTTTGGGTCAGCTTTAAAGTTGACAGCATGTGTGCAATGTGTGCACTGTGTGCACAAGCACAAAGAGATATTAGTGCAAAAAACTTTGTTGGGAATAAAACAAAACCAGTGAATCGCACCTGGAACACATGATCATTTCAGTTGCGCCAAAATTAGATTTTCTGTTATGGTGGTCACTTCTGTACTGTTTAAAGTTAAATGATGGCTGTTGTGCTCAAGTGCTTTCTATTCAATTGAATGGACAGTGCCAGAACTGTTGTTTACTGTCTTTTGCACAAATACACACTTGATCCTGATTTTTTTAGTTTTGTTTTGGTCGTCCTGGAAGTTACATGTAATTTTCAGGATCGCCTAAGCACCACGCTGCCATGTTTCCCTGCGAGGGTCAAAAACCACGACTGAAGGGAAGGGCTGCTTAGTTGAGTTAGCCAGGCTTGTGCAGAGAAGGGGGTCTTTGAGTGCCCAGGCAACCCCCTTTTTATTTGCAGCAAAAGTGCCATTTCAGCCACGCAAAAGAAGCTTTACCCCTCGCTGTGACAAGCCTCAACCACTACCTGTGGGAAGCTCTGCCCACCACCAGGCAGCCCCACCAGGAATTCTACTGTGCGTAAGCTTGTGAGCACCATGTCAGCTGTGTGGAGCAGGTAAGATAGTGTCTCCCTGACAGCCTCTCTCCCCCAGCACCTACAGTGACCTCTCCCACCCCATGTAAAAGAGAAAAACCGAGAGCCCAATATGGTGCAGTATGTTAAGATAATTGATCAATTGGTTAAGTGAGAGAAATTATACTCACAAACATGGGTTACCATACAGGCAACCACTATCAAGGCAGGTGAGGAGATTAGGCCTGTCCTCACTCAGGGCTAAGAAGTCGCTCTCTGTAGAAAGGAATCAAGAAAAGGGGTAACACTCCCCTCCACCAGAAGTGGACACAGTGTGTCTGAATGTGAAACAGAGGCGCCAGCAGGATAAAAATTCATAAAACCTTTAAAATTGCTTGAAGGGAGTGGTGGGCTCGCCTTCCAAAAGCAGACTGTTTTCATATAAATCAACACATTTATTATACGGTACTCAGGCGCTAAATCCGTTACTACAGATCTCCTGTTGTCCCCAATTTTGCCTGATGAAGCGGGCTTGACCTGCGAAACACGTTGCATTTTTTTGTTTGGGGTACCGTATAATAAATGTGTTGATTTATATGAAAACAGGACCTCTTGTCTGCTTTTGGGAGGCGAGCCCACCACTCCCTCCAAGCAATTTTAAAGGTTTAATGAATTTTTATCCTGCTGGCGCCTCTGTTTCACATTCAAACACTCTCCCTCCCCATGCACCCACAGCAAAATTCCCATACATAGAACCCACATTACACTCAGCCAGTAGTACTCTCAGAGCCGGTGTGATGAAAAATATTGCAACCTATAATATTTTGCAACTTGAATGGACTGTGCTTAACCACTTCAGGACCACAGTCTTTCTACCCCTTAAGGACCAGGCACTTTTTTCCATTCAGACCACTGCAGCTTTCACGGTTTATTGCTCGGTCATACAACCTACCACCTAAATGAATTTTACCTCCTTTTCTTGTCACTAATAAAGCTTTCTTTTGATGCTATTTGATTGCTCCTGCGATTTTTACTTTTTATTATATTCATCAAAAAAGACATGAATTTTGGCAAAAAAATGATTTTTTTAACTTTCTGTGCTGACATTTTTCAAATAAAGTAAAATTTCTGTATACATGCAGCGCGAAAAATGTGGACAAACATGTTTTTGATTAAAAAAAACCCATTCAGTGTATATTTATTGGTTTGGGTAAAAGTTATAGCGTTTACAAACTATGGTGCCAAAAGTGAATTTTCCCATTTTCAAGCATCTCTGACTTTTCTGCGCACCTGTCAGGTTTCATGAGGGGCTAAAATTCCAGGATAGTACAAATACCCCCCAAATGACCCCATTTTGGAAAGAAGACATCCCAAAGTATTCAGTGAGAGGCATGGTGAGTTCATAGAAGATTTTATTTTTTGTCACAAGTTAGCGGAAAATGACACTTTCTGACAAAAAAAAGAAGAAAAAAGTTTCCATTTCTTCTAACTTGCGACAAAAAAAAATGAAATCTGCCACGGACTCACTATGCTCCTCTCTGAATACCTTGAAGTGTCTACTTTCCAAAATGGGGTCATTTGTGGGGTGTGTTCACTGTCCTGGCATTTTGAGGGGTGCCCAATTGTAAGCACCCCTGTAAAGCCTAAAGATGCTCATTGGACTTTTGGCCCCTTAGCGCAGTTAGGCTGCAAAAAAGTGCCACACATGTGGTATTGCCGTACTCAGGAGAAGTAGTATAATGTGTTTTGGGGTGTATTTTTACACATACCCATGCTGGGTGGAAGAAATATCTCCATAAATGACAATTGTTTTATTTTTTTTACACACAATTGTCTATTTATAGAGATATTTCTGCCACTCAGCATGGGTATGTGGAAAAATACACCCCAAAACACATTATACTACTTCTGAGTACGGCGATACCACATGTGTGGCACTTTTTTGCACCCTAACTGCGCTAAGGGGCCCAAAGTTCAATGAGTACCTTTAGGATTTCACAGGTCATTTTGAGAAATTTCGTTTCAAGACTACTCCTCGCGGTTTAGGGCCCCTAAAATGCCAGGACAGTATAGGAACCCCACAAATTACCCCATTTTAGAAAGAAGACACCCCAAGGTATTCCGTTAGGAGGATGGTGAGTTCATAGAAGATTTTTTTTTTTTGTCACAAGTTAGCGGAAATTGATTTTGTAGTATATACAGGCGCTTTCTGCTGAGAGCCTGCAATGGCCCCGATCGAGTGATTACAAGGTAATCTTTATATATTTTGCCCACAGCTCAGTCTCCAGTGTTCCCTGATGACGGCGCAAGGCCGAAACCGGTAGGAACTGGAGACTGGGCAACTTATATGAGATCGTTTTTGGATTTTAAATGTGTACTGGGTTACACTATATGCTTTTAACTACTAAGGGTCCCTGTCAAAAGGACCCTGGAAGTAAGTCATTGTATATGTGATGTATATATGTATATGTGATGTAGATTCAGCTTCTAATAAATGTTTATATGTTTCTTGGATGGAGAAATGACCTTTCTCGATTTATTTCTGGTGATGGTCACTATGGAAACATGATTTTGAGCACTGTGGGGTTACTGCAGATGCCGATCTGAGTACCAAGCGCTGTGGATTTGTATGCAATTTTTCTTGGAAATTGATTTTAATTGTTTTTTTTCACAAAGTGTCATTTTCCGCTAACTTATGACAAAAAATAAAATCTTCTATGAACTCACCATACTCCTAACGGAATACCTTGGGGTGTCTTCTTTCTAAAATGGGGTCATTTGTGGGGTTCCTATACTGCCCTGGCATTTTAGGGGCCCTAAACCGTGAGGAGTAGTCTTGAAACCAAATGTCGCAAAATGACCTGTGAAATCCTAAAGGTACTCATTGGACTTTGGGCCTCTTAGCGCACTTAGGGTGCAAAAAAGTGCCACACATGTGGTACCGCCGTACTCAGGAGAAGTAGTATAATGTGTTTTGGGGTGTATTTTTACACATACCCATGCTGGGTGGGAGAAATATCTCTGTAAATGACAATTGTTTGATTTTTTTTTACACACAATTGTCCTTTTACAGAGAGATTTCTCCCACCCAGCATGGGTATGTGTAAAAATACACCCCAAAACACAATATACTACTTCTTCTGAGTACGGCGATACCACATGTGTGACACTTTTTTGCAACCTAGGTGCGCTAAGGGGCCTAACGTCCTATTCACAGGTCATTTTGAGGCCTTTGGATTCTAGACTACTGCTCACGGTTTAGGGCCCCTTAAATGCCAGGGCAGTATAGGAACCCCACAAGTGACCCCATTTTAGAAAGAAGACACCCCAAGGTATTCTGTTAGGAGTATAGTGAGTTCATAGAAGATTTTTTTTTTTGTCACAAGTTAGCGGAAAATGACACTTTGTGAAAAAAAAAACAATACATATCAATTTCCGCTAACTTGTGACAAAAAATAAAATCTTCTATGAACTCATCATACACCTAACAGAATACCTTGGGGTGTCTTCTTTCTAAAATGGGGTCACTTGTGGGGTTCCTATACTGCCCTGGCATTTTACGGGCCCAAAACTGTGAGTAGTCTGGAAACCAAATTTCTCAAAATGACTGATCAGGGGTATAAGCATCTGCAAATTTTGATGACAGGTGGTCTATGAGGGGGCAAATTTTGTGGAACCGGTCATAAGCAGGGTGGCCTCTTAGATGACAGGATGTTTTGGGCCTGATCTGATGGATAGGAGTGCTAGGGGGTGACAGGAGGTGATTGATGGGTGTCTCGGGGCGGTTAGAGGGGAAAATAGATGCAATCAATGCACTGGGGAGGTGATCGGAAGGGGGTCTGAGGGGGACCTGAGGGTTTGGCCGAGTGATCAGGAGCCCACACGGGGCAAATTAGGGCCTGATCTGATGGGTAGGTGTGCTAGGGGGTGACAGGAGGTGATTGATGGGTGTCTCAAGGTGTGATTAGAGGGGGGAAATAGATGCAAGCAATGCACTAGCGAGGTGATCAGGGCTGGGGTCTGAGGACGTTCTGAGGTGTGGGCGGGTGATTGGGTGCCCGCAAGGGGCAGATTAGGGTCTAATCTGATGGGTAACCGTGACAGGTGGTGATAGGGGGTGATTGATGGGTAATTAGTGGGTGTTTAGAGGAGAGAAGAGATGTAAACACTGCATTTGGGAGGTGATCTGATGTCGGATCTGCGGGCGATCTATTGGTGTGGGTGGGTGATCAGATTGCCCGCAAGGGGCAGGTTAGGGGCTGATTGATGGGTGGCAGTGACAGGGGGTGATTGATAGGTGATTGACAGGTGATCAGTGGGTTATTACAGGGAATAACAGATGTAAATATTGCACTGGCGAATTGATAAAGGGGGGTCTGAGGGCAATCTGAGCGTGTGGGCGGGTGATTGGGTGCCCGCAAGGGGTAGATTAGGGTCTAATCTGATGGGTAACAGTGACAGGTGGTGATAGGGGGTGATTGATAGGTGATTGATGGGTAATTAGTGGGTGTTTAGAGGAGAGAATAGATGTAAACAATGGATTTGGGAGGTGATCTGATGTCGGATCTGCGGGCGATCTATTGGTGTGGGTGGGTGATCAGATTGCCCGCAAGGGGCAGGTTAGGGGCTGATTGATGGGTGGCAGTGACAGGGGGTGATTGATGGGTGGCAGTGACAGGGGGTGATTGATAGGTGATTGACAGGTGATCAGTGGGTTATTACAGGGAATAACAGATGTAAATATTGCACTGGCGAATTGATAAAGGGGGGTCTGAGGGCAATCTGAGCGTGTGGGCGGGTGATTGGGTGCCCGCAAGGGGTAGATTAGGGTCTAATCTGATGGGTAACAGTGACAGGTGGTGATTGATAGGTGATTGATGGGTAATTAGTGGGTGTTTAGAGGAGAGAATAGATGTAAACAATGGATTTGGGAGGTGATCTGATGTCGGATCTGCGGGCGATCTATTGGTGTGGGTGGGTGATCAGATTGCCCGCAAGGGGCAGGTTAGGGGCTGATTGATGGGTGGCAGTGACAGGGGGTGATTGATGGGTGGCAGTGACAGGGGGTGATTGATAGGTGATTGACAGGTGATCAGTGGGTTATTACAGGGAATAACAGATGTAAATATTGCACTGGCGAATTGATAAAGGGGGGTCTGAGGGCAATCTGAGCGTGTGGGCGGGTGATTGGGTGCCCGCAAGGGGTAGATTAGGGTCTAATCTGATGGGTAACAGTGACAGGTGGTGATAGGGGGTGATTGATAGGTGATTGATGGGTAATTAGTGGGTGTTTAGAGGAGAGAATAGATGTAAACAATGGATTTGGGAGGTGATCTGATGTCGGATCTGCGGGCGATCTATTGGTGTGGGTGGGTGATCAGATTGCCCGCAAGGGGCAGGTTAGGGGCTGATTGATGGGTAGCAGAGACAGGGGGTGATTGACTGGTGATTGACGGGTGATTGACAGGTGATCAGGGGGGATAGATGCATACAGTACACGGGGGGAGGGGTCTGGGGGGGGGGGTCTGGGGAGAATCTGAGGGGTGGGGGGGTGATCAGGAGGGGGCAGTGGGCAGGGGGGGGGATAAAAAAAAAATAGCGTTGACAGATAGTGACAGGGAGTGATTGATGGGTGATTAGGGGGGTGACTGGGTGCAAACAGTGGTCTGGGGGGTGGGCAGGGGGGGGTCTGAGGGGTGCTGTGGGCGATCAGGGGGCAGGGGGAGGGAAATCAGTGTGCTTGGGTGCAGACTAGGGTGGCTGCAGCCTGCCCTGGTGGTCCCTCGGACACTGGGACCACCAGGGCAGGAGGCAGCCAGTATAATAGGCTTTGTATACATTACAAAGCCTATTATACAATGTAAGTCCGGCGATCCGGGTGCTAGTAACCCGCCGGCGCTTCCGAACGGCCGGCGGGTTACTACGAGCGGTGGGCGGAGCCAGTCCCCGGCGGCTGATCGCGTCACGAATGACGCGATCGCCGCATAACCACTCCCGCAGCCGCCCCCGCCGATGGGCGTATTGCGGTCGTTTGGGCCCGGACTTTGCCGCCGCCCATCGGCTGGGGGCGGTCCTTAAGTGGTTAAGTGTGCCTTCTTCCACATTTTCTAGCTGAGGTTCTGTGTGAGAATAGGGTTAGGTTGGGTTGCATTTTCTGATACAAATACATTAAAATCAATGTTGTACTTTCTGATAGCTATAAGTACAGTGGTTTGCAAAAGTATTCGGCTCCCTTGAAGTTTTCCACATTTTGTCACATTACTGCCACAAACATGAATTGATTTTATTGGAATTCCACGTGAAAGACCAATACAAAGTGGTGTACACATGAGAAGTGGAACGAAAATCATACATGATTCCAAACATTTTTTACACATAAATAACTGCAAAGTGGGGTGTGCGTATTTATTCAGCCCCCTTTAGACTGAGTGCAGTCAATTGTCCATAGACGTTGCCTGATTAGTGCTAATGACTAAATTGAGTTTACCTGTGTGTAATCTAATGTCAGTACAAATACAGCTGCTCTGTGACAGCCTCAGAGGTTGTCTGAGGCCTAGTGCACACCAGAGCGGTTTGGCAGCATTTTGCGATCCGCTTGCGGCTGCGGATACGCTTGGGTAATGTATTTCAATGGGCTGGTGCACACCAGAGCGGGAGGCGTTTTGCAGAAACGCATACTCCCGGGCTGCTGCAGATTTTGGATTGCGGAGGCGTTTCTGCCTCAATGTTAAGTATAGGAAAAACGCAAACCGCTTTGAAAAATGGCAGATCAGAGCGGTTTGCCAGGTGGTTTTTGTTACAGTAGCTGTTCAGTAACAGCTTTACTGTAACAATACATGAAATCTACACCAAAAACTCTTCACAAAACCGCAAAATGCTAGCTGAAACGCTACAGAAAAAGAAAAAGCATTTCAAAATCTGCTAGCATTTTGCGGATCTGCTAGCGGTTTTTGGTGTGCACTAGGTCTAAGAGAATATTGGGAGCAACAACACCATGAAGTTGAAAGAACACACCAGACAGGTCAGGGATAAAGTTATTGAGAAATTTACAGCAGGGTTAGGCTACAAAAAGATTTCCAAAGCCTAGAACAACACGGAGCACTGTTCGAGTCATCATTCAGAAATGGTGGAGTACGGCACAACTGTAAACCTACCAAGACAAGGCCATCCACCTAAACTCACAGGCTGAACAAGGAGAGTGCTGATAGGAAATGCAGTCAAGAAGCCCATTGTGACTCTGGACGAGCTGCAGAGATCTACAGCTCAGGTGGGGGAATCTGTCCATAGGACAACTATTAGTGGTGCACTGCACAAAGTTGGCCTTTATGGAAGAGTGGCAAGAAGAAAGCTATTGTTGACAGAAAAGCATAAGAAGTCCTGTTTGCAGTTTGCCACAAGCCATGTGGGGGACACAGCAAACATGTGGAAGAAGGTGCTCTGGTCAGATGAGTCCAAAATGGAACTTTTTGGCCAAAATGCAAAACGCTATGTGTGGCGGAAAACTAACACTGCACATCACTCTGAACACACCATCCCCACTGTCAAATGTGGTGGCAGCATCATGCACTGGGGGTGCTTCTCCTCAGCAGGGACAAAAAAGCTGGTCAGAGTTCATGGGATGCAGTTATTTTTTATTTTTTTTTTAAATATTTGGAATCGTATGATTTTCGCTCCACTTCTCACGTGTACACCACTTTGTATTGATCTTTCACGTGGAATTCCAATAAAATTGATTCATGTTTGTGGCAGTAATATGACAAAATGTGGAAAACATCAAAGGGGCCAAATACTTTTGCAAACCACTGTATAAATTAATGCAACCGGTGGTAAAATATAAAGTTGCAAAAGTTTTCACCACACCGGGCAAGGCCTTCCAGCACCCAAGGCTGAGACACTAAAGTGCGCCCCTCCCACCCAGCTGTCACACACTGATTGCTATTAGACGAAGAGGTGCCCCATGCCCTCAACACCTTAATCTCTAGGTATCTGGCTTGCAGTCACTGCCATGCCATCCCCTTTTCTTATTTCTCTCTGCTTCAAACACAATAGGGGAAAGATAGCTGAGTGTGTTGTGCGCCCAGTCCTGAGGCTGGAGCCTCTCTCGCCTCTGCCCAGCCCTGAGTACCCCTATAACTAGCAATTACCTAGGGATTTAGTACCCCTATACCTAGCAATTTGCTCCCGTACGTATTGCTTTGCATGGGGCCCTGTATGGTCTTAACCCAACTCTGCTCAGATCTACTTTAACTACCTAATGACAGGGTCACACGATTGGCGTGAACGTGGCGGCAGCCCCAGGACCGCCTAACGCCAATTGGCGTATAGTCCTGCGGGCGTGTGTTACTGGTGATCGCGCACGCCAATGCACGCTCATCCCTGCTTAAGTGATGGAGCTCCGCTCTGTCATAAGTCTCCCAGTAGGAATCGCTGCTAGGAGACTGTTAGACAGCAAAACCACCATCTATTTACATTGTACAGTGCTGTGATCTATGGCAGCGCTGTACTGGGGACACTCGTGTCACTCGGCTGTCCCCTGGAGAGGCTCAGAGAGCGTACGGATCTCATAGGCTGATGTCTATGAGAGCGGATCGTTGTGATTGGCTGGGGGGGAGGGGAAGGGATCGGGGACACACACAAAAAGTAGTCATTTTTATTATAAAAAAAAGAGTATTAAATTAATGTAAAAAAGAAACCACTGCCTGCAGCAGCGATCGGAGCCCACCAACAGAAAAGGGGTGGGGGGAATAATTTGTGTACTCGAATCTTTAGCAAACCATTATAGCTGCAGAGCCCCAATTTGTAAAAAATAGCCTGGTCACCGGGGGGGGGGAGAATATGTACTGTCCGATTTGTACAATAGAAAAACATGCCAATTGAGTCATTGTGATCACTTTGCCATTTCCGCCACAATCCTGGCTTTTAATTTCCGGTTTTAGTCAGTGTTTACAAACAAAAAATAACATGGCCGCTAACCAGGAAGTGATGTTTGTATGTATGTATGTGTATATATATCTCATGTTACAATATACTACAAGTTTTTATTACATAGTGAATTATCAGCACTCCTGCTTTCTCAGCATGTAACCTAAATTAATGTTCAGCGCTGCGTAATATGTTGGCGCTTTATAAATACAATAAATAAATAAATAAATAAATAATGTGACAGGCAGCAACTCCCTACCCCCTCAGCACAACACAGACAAGCTGAAAGTGAGCAGGGACCTGTCTGTGACTAATAAACAAAGCACACACACAGAGCATGAAGGGGGCGTGCATAACTTCTCCCTATCACAGCAGAGGCAGTGCATTCCTCTCTGGGTCCGCAAAGCTTGACAAAGAAAAGATTAGCTATATTACACAGACAGCGCACCTAGACAAGGCTGCAGTAATCAAAACCAAACCACATTAGAACAGGCATAGGAACTTATAGGATAGAAGAAATAAGGCTGAAAATTACATTTTGTTAGAGTCTCTTTAAGTGGGAAAGCTAAAGTGAAAAAGAAATTGCCCATTTACTTGGGGCTTCTAACAGCCCCCTGAAGTCTTCCTGGTCCCTCACCATCATCCCGCACTCTGACGTTCCTTCAGTGTCCCCCTTCAAAGCTGGATGCGCTACCCAGTGCGCCTCTTCCTCCATAGCCAGGAGCACTCTGCGCAATAATCAAAAATTGCTGCCACGAATGCGGTAGCATTGGTTAAGGGCTCTGCCTCTGACACAGGAGACCAGGGTTCGAACCCCGGCTCTGCCTGTTCAGTAAGCCAGCACCTATTCTGTAGGAGACCTTAGGCAAATTTCTGTAACACTGTTACTGCCTATAGAGCACGTCCTAGTGGCTGCAGCTCTGGCGCTTTGAGTCCGCCAGGAGAAAAGCACGATATGAATGTTATTTGTCTTGTCTTGTCTAGTGTATGCATATGGCCAGTGCGCGCGCAGTGGCCAGCCGACACATCAGTCAGCTGGATTATGGAGGGGGACAGTGGAGGAACAGCTGAGCGCGGTATGACGGTGAGAGAGCAGGAGGACTTCAGGGGGCTGGAAGAAGCCCCAGGTAAGTAAGTGGGCATTTTTTTTTTTCACTTTAGGTTCACTTTTTAAAGCTGAATTATTCCAAACACCTTCTGCTTTAAATTACACTGAGTGTTGGCTTTTTAGTAGAAAGGCTTTATGATTTCTTTTAGTCCCCTATATTTTCCAAGTGGTTCTGAGTTTCTTGGGTATTCTTCTATGCAGCAGTCTCATTTGGGACAAGCATACCTCCCAACTTTTTGAGATGAGAAAGAGGGACACTTAAGTCATGACCCTCCCACACCCCTAGTCACGCATACCATAAATATTTCATAAGAAAGATATGTTGTTTTATAATGTAAACCACACTGGTCCTTTCTATCCTAGTTCATTTTCCTTCATATTAACATTTTGAAATGAGTAATATATCAATTTAAAGGATGGAAATAAAGTTTAGAGTCAATGAAACACATTTTTTAGAGAAATTTATATATTTACATCGAAAAAGGGACAAAGGAGGAGGAAAGAGGGACAGTTGGGAGCTATGGACAAGCCGCAAAATGCCTCAGCTTCAGTGATTCGGAGCCACGCCCCCTTTATACTCAATCCATTCAACAATGCGCTGTCTCGTTCAATGAAAGAAAGGGGTGTGACCTTATAGTCATGTGAAACGCAATGAAAGAAAGGGGTGTGGCCTATTCTGTGCGAAAGGGGAACCCACTACGCATGAGCATGACGACATAGTTAGGCAGCACAGGCCGATGGGCGGAGACAAACGGCAAGGTGGAGAACCCAGTGCGCATGTTTATGACGATAATGACACAAACTGATGGGTAGCAGTGCTCGATAGTTACCTGTTGCTAGGCAACTATTTTTTGAAGCTGCCAGTAACCTGGAGGCATCATGTCATCCTCATCTGACAGCAGCCGGGAGGGGTGAGTTATATCATGCATGACGTGTCTGTGTGCCCGGGGGTGGCACAGCAGCCTGGGCAGCTATGGGTTGGCAGTGCTATGCAGGGCCGGGCCGAGGCAGAGGCGAGAGAGGCTCCAGCCTCAGGGCGCAGTGTAGGAGGGGGGTGCATAACTCACTCAGCTATCATTCCCCTATTGTGTTTGAAGAAGAAAGAAATAAGAAAGGGGGATACATGGCAGTGACTGCAAGCCAGATAACTAGAGGTTAAGGTGTTGGGGGGCCCTGGGGCACCTCTTAGTCTAAAAGCAATCAGTGTGTGAAGGCTGGGGTGGGAGGGATGGAGGGGCGCACTTTGGTGTCTCAGCCTTGGGTGCTGGAGGACCTTGTCCCGGCTCTGGTGCTATGCTGCCTATTGCGAGGGAATGATTTGTTGCAAAGAAACTGTTGCTTGTACTGCGCCCTCCCACTTGACCCCTTCCGTCCCAGTACTTATGCCTCCCCTTTTCCTTGGTACCTGACTATAACCTCCCCAGGTAGTAACCTAGTGCCTAATACTAAAGACAGACAATTTCTTGTTTGATTGACGGGAATTGAAGGATTATTTCCAACATGCCCACTCTAACTGGATCGATTTTCCAAAGTTATCATAGGAAAATCGATCTTATTATCGATTCAGAGCAGTTTGGATATTTACACATAATACAACTTGCCATCAGTTTACCTGTCATTCGGATGGGAAATTGAATAGTGTGTACCCTTACTCTTCTGTGCACCTTGTTATTTTCTCAGAGTTAGCATTATGCTGGGTATAAACTGCTCCCCATCGACGAGGGGATCGATTTTTCCCATAACTTTGGAAAATCGATCCTTATGGAATGGGAGCAGATCAGATATGTCCGAAATAATCGTACGACTCCCTTCAATCGGGTGGGAAACTGCATCATGTGTATTTAGCGAAAGTGCCTAGGACTGTTTCACACCAAAAACACTTTGAAGCACTTTTCTGATATTTCACACTAGTGAGAATCATTTTTATTATAATCGCAAAAGCACTGTATGTAGCATTTTTACAGCGATTGTGTTAAAAGTATAGGAAAGCGAAATCGATGTGTAAATATAAGTGCGATTACAATTAGCGATTTTCTGTGTGAAACAACCCTTAGCCAATTTCCTTATTATTGATATGCTTGCAGTGCATCATTTTATGACATCATTTTATGTATTTTTTTTTTTCCTCTCAGTGAATCCTCAAAATGGTTGGATGCCCATTATGATCCTGTTGCAGGCCTGCATACATTCTCATCCTGCATTGGTAAGTATAGTAATCTCATGCAGTGGTTCTCACCAGCATCCAGTGGTTCTGTAGTTTGTGAGATTTATAGGCATCTATAGGTAGTTCTCAGTCTAAATGTGAGGTGAAAGATAACCCAAAAGATACCTACCTATGAAGAGGGAATCCTCCATAGGCTTCCTGTGTCCACTTTAAAGGGAATATCCGAGGAGGGAAAAAAAGTTCTACTTATCTTCCTCTAGCCCCTTGCAGCTGATATGTCCCTCACCGGAGCTCTGTTGTCCTGGGGTCCCCTCTGTTGTAGATGCCGACCTCACCAGATCGGCACCTTCTGCTCAAGTATGTGACCGCACCGCTCGTGGTCCTGCTCCAGTGGCCAGGAGCGTTCTGCGCAGGCGCGGTAGTTCTGCACGTGCGCAGAACACTCCAGGCCACGTTAGCGCGAGTGACCACGCAGGCACAGAATATGCTGACCTGGCGAGGTCGGCATCTGCATCTGCAACACCAGAGCTGTGGCGAGGGACATATCGGCTGCCAGGGTCTAGAGGAAGCCCCGGGTGAGTTGAACTTGTTTTTTTTCCCCCTGAATCTTCCCTTTAAGACCACAGCCACTGCCCGGGACCCTCTGGAAGTTACAGAATGGCTGTGATTGTACACGGCAGTGACCGCGTCCATGTTAACATATCTGACAAGATTTTCTCCGATATGTTATACGGGTCCACATGCAACAACAGTGGGGGCATGGAGGACGTAGGAAACCTCTAGAGCAGGGCTTCCCAACCCTGTCCTCAATTGCCACCAGCAGCACAGAGGTAGTTAATCAGCTCTGCTGAGGCACTAATTACCTCACCTGTGAATGTTTGTGGTTTTCTGCAAAACATGCAGAGTTAGTGGTCCTTGATGACATGATTAGGAAGCCCTGCTCTAGAGGGCCTCTACCTGGGTAAGTATCTTCCATATTTCATTCCGCCTTAACTTAAAGCTGTGTTTTTTTATCTCTGGCCATTTAGAGATTTTTGTTTTCTAGATTTTAGATAAAGGGAGATATGAAATAATATTATTTTGTTGCTCTTAATCACCATATCGTGATCTTGCCAAAGCTCAGAACTATGTGGTTAATCGGAAACTCACAGCTCTCTTCAGTTTGCTCTCTTTCTCGACACCTGATCTGCATATGCTTGTTCAGGGTGTGTAGCTAAAAGTATTAGAGGCAGAGGATCTGCAGGACAGTCAGGCAACTGGTATTGCTTAAAAGGAGATAAATATGGCAGCCTCCATATGCCTCTTGCTTCAATTGTCCTTTAAAGCAAACCAGTGAGGAAGAAACGGTTGAAATCTGAATATTTACCTCTATAGTGGGGAGCTTCTGGCTTTCCAGATCCACCTTGACCCTTTTGCTGTTGCCCAGGGCTGCCTTCTTGTGGCCACCCTCCCATCCGAGTACAGTCTTCTCCGTACTGGACATGCACCATTAAGGCATGTGTAACCTAGTTTCTATTGTTCACACCTTGATCACGATTATTTCCTCGAACAAGCAACAAGCACAGTGGCCATGGATGTGAGTGTTGGACATTTGAAGGCTTCATAGTTTTGGACTGTATCGGGTGATACAAAGCTATAGTTGACGGCATTCCAATCAATATTAATAATGTAATTCAACTCACCACCACTGCCCCTCAATGCAGATTGTACAAACGGAGGTGGATTGGAATGGCCTTGTTACAGCTGCTGGGTCTCTTTGTATCATCTGTCCAGCCCCTGTATCTTCCAGGTCTCTTTATTACATTGAGCCTTGTTCCAATTCACATTCTCCACTGTTGTCATGTATCCTCATTCTGGCAATGAGATGTGCAATGTGGCTGACAGCAATAGAGAGTAAAACTCGAAACATTACTGGATACAGATGACACTAGGGCTGGATGTTTTATGACATTTAATTGGGCAGTTCCAGGACTGAGACCCAGCAGATGGAACAAGAAGAGGTAGCTATACCAATCTCCCTCCAGCATACTCTTCGTGCGCAACTGGAATTACGTGGAGGCAGTGTAAAAGGTGGAAGAACCAGTGTAGGGGCAGGACTGGAAGTGGATGAGTAATACCCGTTTTGGTTCTTTGTCAGGTCCTCCATTCCTACTTGTTTTCATGGGTAGAAGTGGCAGTTCAGTTCATACTTAAAATAGGCAAAATGACACAGGCAAAACAAAACAAAAAGCTAGAGAACTAACATAGTTCTAATCGCCATAATGTAACAATAGAATAGTACAATAAGGTGGATAATGAACATGACCAAACCTGATGCACGTTATACATAACAATGGACAAGGACATTAGGCATTGCCAGTCATTTACTAGGGGGGTTGTTAGCAAATAGAATCTATCACTCTTTTCTCTTATCCCAGATTTGGTGACCTTTATTTAGGGCACCTGTGGGGGTGTATAACAACTTTTTAAAGTGTAAACTATTGTCTATGCACATTTTCCATCTTGCAAAGGAGGGGATATATCACAAAGCCACCTGTATACAGTTTCTTGATTGGCATAAAACAAGGCTGTGAATAAAAAGATCTTTAAGGAGTTCGGCACATCCTAGTCTAGAAGGACTCCAAGCATACAAAGAAAAGATGATGGATTACGGTAATTAATTGAGCCCTATTCAAGGTAGTATTTTTGTGTCCCCTTTGTGGTCCTTTTGGTAAGCTGAAGTGGTGAAAGGTCAGAGAAGGTGACAGGTGGGCCCCTTGACACCCACTTGTCCCCAAGCACCTGCCTAGGTTGCCTGGTGGATGATCCTGCTCTGAAAAAAACGAGTGCAGGGTCACAGGAGACATGCATACATTTTACAAGTTGGGACCAAAAACAGAATATATATATATATATATATATATATATATATATATATATATATATATATATATATATATATATATATACTGAAATATTTTGAAAAGGCCAAGATGTAGTGTATGCACTTTTTCACTTGACTGTATGTTACCATACTTCATGCTGGTAGAATGTGACATATGGACAAGAAACAAGCAAACAAGGCCCCAAAATGCTATTTAATTAGCTGGTGTAATGATTCTGTGCTGTCATAAGAGAGAGGTGATGACAGGTTGAGCTAATATCCCTGCATAGTAACTCCACATAGTAACTCCATGTGGTTTAACTGCTTTAAGCAGATTCCAGAGGATTATGAGAAATGGATTAGAAAAGGCTGTGTGATAGTGAGGTCAGATCAGTTTCTCGGGGCAGGGGTTAGAGATTATAGTTGCTGTCTATTGTTTGCTTTAGAGGGCTAAACTGATATTTATAGGACACCCGAACCGATGGGGGATATGTAGGCTGCCATATTTATTTCCTTTTAAACAATACCAGTTGCCTGGAAGTTCAGCTGATGTGCTTGGCTGCAGTAGTATCTGAATCACACACCGTAAACAAGCATACAGCTAATCCAGTCAAACTTCAGTCAGAGCACCTGATCTGCATGCTTGTTCAGGGTCTATGGCTGAAAGTATTGCAGGCAGAGTTTCAGCAGGACAGCCATGCAATGTGCATTGTTTTTAAAAGGAAATAAATATGGCTCTATATATATATATATATATATATATATATATATATATATATATATATATAATACACACGCGCGCACACACACAAAATCTTGCTTCAGTTGTCCTTTGAAGATTGTTTGTTCTTTGTACTATTTAATTGGGAGATAAGGAGCTTCATAAATTGTAAATCTGAATGGGTGGTGTACCAGCTTACCTGTCCATGTAAAAGGATATATGTAGGCATGACCACAAAAGCGTTGAAGAAACGCATTGGACAACATCTAAGTGACATCAGATGTGGAAAGCAAAAGAATGGTGAATTTAGAAGTACGGTAGCGGAGCATTTTGGAGTGGCACATAAAAGTGACCCAACTGGCCTTAGATTTAGGGGTATTTATAAACTACCTGATAAGGGAAGGGGAGGAGACAGAGAGAAGACTCTTCTGCAAAAAGAAAGTCGTTGGATATATACATTGAACTCCCTTGAACCTGTCGGCCTTAATAATTAATTGGATTTCGCACCTTTTCTATGAAACTCTATTATGGCCTATGTATAGAGTACTCTGTGGGATAATGGCTACTCCCTTAAAAACAGATACGTGCCTAATTAGTGACATTAATATGTTCCCATCTTGTTCCTACCTGAGTGAGAAGTCTGGTCGCATCCACAATCTCCCTTAAACACTGTGTTGTGCATACAAGTAAGGAGGAGTGTTGCTGTGTTTAGCAGCCGGAAGAGGATGTGGCAGGCAGAGGGAGGAAGAACCAGTTTGAAACGCACGTATAAGGGGAAGTGACTCACTGTAACCAGCTACACCCAGTTGAAGCCCGTAGAAGGCGGGCGCAACGCGTAGGTGGGCGGGGTTTCAACCCGCACGTTTGTACTGGAGCTGCTCGGAGTGTCGCTGAGCCGGGCTTAACCATCTGGCATTGCCTGCGTGCCCCTGGATTCATGTGGCCGGAGACCTCTCCGTCTGGATTGAGGTCCGGTGAAAAAGTGAAGAGTCCCACTGTGCGCACAGCAACTCTTAGAGGACGACTTAGGGAGAAAGAGTGGTGAGTCCCGCGATGCAGGTGAAGAGTAATACTAACCCCTTGCCGTTACCTCAGAAGCCATTGTTGTTTATACCCTGGCCAGTAGTTTGACACTTTCCGGACAGCCTGCATATTCCACTCCGCTTGCTTCATCCCCTGCAGGATAGTAATCCTGTTCTGGTACCGGTACCCCTGTATGGATGGTGTTGTGTTAGTGGGCTTGCGGCATGTTTGGGCACGGAGCGCTCCAGTTCTTTTAATTGGTTTTATGACATAACCCCAGTGTGTGTTTTTTCCATTAATAAAGTTTGTTATATTTTGAAGCCTGCTGAGTGATGGCACATGATTAATTGAGATTGTACTATTTAATTGAGGAAACCAGAACTTTGCACAGGGGTATTCTGATTTGACAAGTTCCTCTTTCAAAGAGAATCTGTAACCAAAAAAACAGCCCATGGGAGTACTTGCCTCTGTATCCTAATGAGGCCTTCCCCATCCTCTTCACCCTCCGGGATCCAGGACTGCCAGCCCCCGAAAAATCAGCCGACAAGCTTGACGGCTGTGGCACAGCACAGTAGCAGCTGAAATATTGAACTTCCACTATCCAGCGCAGGCGCAGTAGTGGCTTTCCGCCTGACCCATCGGAAACCCGCTACTGCACCTGCACTGGAGCGTGAAAGGTAAATATTTACATCAGCGCTGTTCGGGGCTGCCAGTGCTGGATCCCAAAGCATGAAGAGGATGGGAGAAACCTCATTAGGATCCAGAAGTAAGTACCCCACAGGGGCAGTTTTTTCTGTTTTGTTTTTTGTTACAGATCCTCTTGAAAGAACTACTGAAGTAGGAGGGTTATGAGGGGAGGATATTTTATTATTATTTATTGTATTTATAAAGCGCCAACATATTACGCAGCGCTGATATTTATGAGGGATATTTATTTCCTTTTAAAGAGACACTGAAGTGAAAAAAAATTATAATATAATGAATTGGTTGTGTAGTACGGATAAGTACTAGAACATCAGTAGCAAAGAAAATATTCTCATATTTTTATTTTCAGTTATATACAGTGGGATGCGAAAGTTTGGGCAACCTTGTTAATTGTCATGATTTTCCTGTATAAATCGTTGGTTGTTACGATACAAAATGTCAGTAAAATACACCATATAGGAGACACACACAGTAATATTTGAGAAATGAAATGAAGTTTATTGGATTTACAGAAAGTGTGCAATAATTGTTTAAACAAAATTAGGCAGGTGCATACATTTGCGCACTGTTGTCATTTTATTGATTCCAAAAACTTTAGAACTAATTATTGGAACTCAAATTGGCTTGGTAAGCTCAGTGACCCTTGACATAAATCCACAGATGAATCAAATTATGAGAGAGCATATAAGGGGTCAATTGTAAGTGTCCCTCCTATTTTAATTTACTCTGAAGAATAGCAACATGGGGGTCTCAAAACAACCCTCCAATGACCTGATGACAAATACTGTTCACCATCATGGTTTAGGGGAAGGATACAGAAATCTGTCTCAGAGATTTCAGCTGTCTGTTTCCACAGTTAGGTACATATTAAAGGGAAGGTTCAGGGACCGTTGAAAAAAAAATAAAAATCCGCATCCACTTACCTGGGGTTTCCTCCAGCCCGTGGCAGGCAGGAGGTGCCCTCGGCGCCGCTCCGCAGGCTCCCGGTGGCCGACCCGACCTGGCCAGGCCGGCGGCCAGGTCGGGCTTCTTCTGCGTTCCAAAATGCGCCTCACGGCGGCGCGCTGACGTCATCGGACATCCTCCGGGCTGTACTGCGCAGGCTCAGAACTACTGAGCCTGCGCAGTAGAGCCCGGAGGACGTCCGATGACGTCAGCGCGCCGCCGTGAGGCGCATTTTGGAACGCAGAAGAAGCCCGACCTGGCCGCCGGCCTGGCCAGGTCGGGTCGGCCACCGGGAGCCTGCGGAGCGGCGCCGAGGGCACCTCCTGCCTGCCACGGGCTGGAGGAAGCCCCAGGTAAGTGGATGCAGATTTTTATTTTTTTTTTCAACGGTCCCTGAACCTTCCCTTTAAGGAAATGGAAGACCACAGGCTCAGTTCAAGTTAAGGCTCAAAGTGGCAGACCAAGAAAAATCTCGGATAAACAGAAGCGATGAATGGTGAGAACAGTCGGCATAAACCCACAGACCAGCACCACAGACCTACAATATCATCTTGTTGCAGATGAAGTCACTGTGCATCGTTCAACCATTTGGCACACTTTACACAAGGAGATGCTGTATGCGAGAGTGATGAAGAGGAAGCCTTTTCTCCGCCCACAGCACAAACAGAGTCGCTTGAGGTATGCTAAAGCACATTTGGACAAGCCAGCTTCATTTTGGAATAAGGTGCTGTGGACCAATGAAACTAAAATTGAGTTATTTGGGCATAACAAGGTGCGTTATGCATGGAGGAAAAACAACACAGCATTCCAAGAAAAACACCTGCTACCTACAGTAAAATATTGTGGTGTTCCCATCATGCTGTGGTGCTGTGCGGCCATTACATGGATTGGGAATCTTGTCAAAGTTGAGGGACGCATGGATTCCACTCGGTATCAGCAGATTCTAGAGACCAATGTCCAGGAATCAGTGACAAAGCTGAAGCTGCGCCGAGGCTGGATCTTTCAACAAGACAACAACCCTAAACACTGCTCAAACTCCACTAAGGCATTCATGCAGAGGAACAAGTACAATGTTCTGGAATGGCCATCTCAGTCCCCAGACCTGAATATAATTGAAAATCTGTGGTGTGAGTTGAAGAGAGCTGTCCATGCTGGAAAGCCATCAAACCTGAATGATCTAGAGATGTTTTGTAAAGAGGAATGGTCCAAAATACCTTCAACCAGAATCCAGACTCTCATTGGAGCCTACAGGAAGCGTAGAGGCTGTAATTTCTGCAAAAGGAGGATCTACTAAATATTGATTTCATTTCTTTTTTTGTGGTGCCCAAATATATGCACCTGCCTAATTTTTTTTAAAACAATTATTACACACTTTCTGTAAATCCAATAAACTTAATTTCACTTCTCAAATATCACTGTGTGTGTCTCCTATACGTTTAACTGACATTTTTTATCGTAACAACCAACGATCTATACAGGAAAATCATGACAATTAATAAGGTTGCCCAAACTTTCGCATCCCACTGTAGTTTTTTTTTTTTTTTAATAACGTTGCATCATTCTCTAATATTTGCAGTTTACACACTACTTAGCATTCTAAATGATTCTACACAGCAGGCCAGTGAACTATTTAACTCCTCTGCAGAGAAAAAGAAGATACAGTGTCTGACAGTCGCTTCATTGTCTCTTTAAGCAATACCAGTTGCCTGGCTATCCTGCTGATCCTTTTAGCCATAAACCCTGAACTAGCATGCTGCAGATCAGGTGTTTCTGCCATTATTGTCAGATCTGACAATTAGTTGCATGCTTGTTTCTGGTGAGATCCAGACACTTCTGCAGCCAAATAGACCAGCAGGTGTGCCAGGCATCTGGTATTGTTTAAAAGGAAATAAATATGGCAGGCCTCCATATTCTTCTCTCTTCAGTTGCCCTTTAAGGCATCCCATATGCCTGTAATGTGATGGGTGGCTTGTGTTCCTGAAGTTATGCACTAACATGAGAGGAGTTGGCCAGATGAGGGTGTTGTTCCATGGGTCCAAAGCAAAGGGCACCAGCAAAGTGCCATTGGGGAGAAATTGACCAGAAAACCATTTCCAGTGAATACTGTTTCCTCTCCCTGCACCATCCCCAATGATCCACCTCAGGCTGCGCTCTCCTTCTTTCTCTGTAGCAGTTTATAAATTGCCTATAACCTATTTTCCTTTTGTTTTAGCTCTTGCTGACTTACATGGAGATGGGGAATACAAGGTAAGACTCTTTCAGGATGGGATATCTTCATCTTCTCTAACAAACTGATGTTTGATGCGTGAACGGCCTTGTCTCCCTTTTACAGATGGTGGTGGGCGACATGGGCAGTGGTCCCTATACCATGAAGCTGAAAGTGTTTAAGGGCACAAGTCTGTTGTCCGAGAATACCTTGCTTGACATGCCAACTAGCGTTGCTGCATTTCTAATGGATCAGAATGAGCCACGGACGCCAGCTGTGGCTGTTGCCTCAGGGCCATTCATATATGTCTACAAAAATCTGAGACCCTACTTCAAGTTCACTCTGCCAGCCTTGGAGATCAACCCTCTGGAGAAGGAAGTCTGGGATCAAGCTAAAGAGGTAAGACTGGATAGGGGGGAATTGCATAGAGAGGGCATATTGAAGAGACATACTGAACATTGAGATTGGTCCAGTGCATAATAGGAAGTGGACCGAAGTGTATGGATCCAATTCTATATTTTGAAAGAGAGCTCTGCTTATTGTCTTTGTTAACTCCTCTCTTCCTACGAGTCATGCTAACAGATCTATGGAGGGGAATCTTGCGCTGGTGTGTTGTGAGATGCTGGATTCTGCTGGACGAGCCCACTAGAGCTGCTTGTCCTCAGTGCCTAGCTGTATGGCACGCTTGGTGAAAGGAAACAAAGGGGAGTGGGAGAGGCGCGCTATAGTGTGTTATCCTTTTATTGGTAAGATCGCAGATAAAGTTGCACTTACATATGAAGTAAGACGTTTTCAAGCATATAGAGGGACAAGCCCTGTGTGGTCCGCAGGAGGCAGCCTGACTACCGCTGTGGATCACCTGACGAAGGCGCGGACACGACGAAACGCGTCGTGACGTCACTGGCACACAGAAATGCCTTGGGAGAAGAGCGAGAGCCGGCGTCCGTCTACCACCACATGGAGCACACCGCTGCAGGCCACAGCTTACTTCATGTAAGTGCAACTTTATCTGCGATCTTACCAATAAGGATAACACACTATAGAGCGCCTCTCCCACCCACCTTTTTTTTTTGTTACGAGTCATGCTATCTGCTCTCCTGTGTGCAGAAACAAGACTGCTGCGCTTTGTGTTCAGTGCTACTCAATGTGAGCTTCAGAACACCAGAGCACTGGATGCAGAGAGCAGCCCACATTACTACAACAATTCTGCAAAGATGAGTGGGCCAAAATTCCTCCAGAGCACTTTAAAAGACTCGTTGCAAGTTATCGCAAACGCTTGATTGCAGTTATTGCTGCTAAGGGTGGCCCAACCAGTTATTAGGTTCAGGGGGCAATTTCTTTTTCACACAGGGCCATGTAGGTTTTGAGTTTTTTTTCTCACTAAATAATAAAAAACATTTAAAACTGCATTTTGTTTTCAATTATGTTATCTTTGACTAATAGTTAACGGTTTTTGATGAGCAGAAACATTTAAGTGTGACAAACATGCAAAAGAATAAGAAATCAGGAAGGTGGGCAAATAGTTCTTCACATCACTGTATAATAAGAGTAATACACTCTTATCCTCTGAGTTATGATAGTGGACTCATGTATTTGGATCCACTACAGCTAAGGTGTTAAACTCCAATCCTCGAGGGCCACATCAATGCCAGTGTTTAGGATGGACTGAGAAATAGAGAAATGTGTTCTACTTGATGAATCACACTTTTATGATTCTGTGGTTTGAAATGTTCTTGAGCCTGTACATCTCAGTTAAAATAGACCTTACATCAAAATTGGGAATCTAAAAACTACCGTAGTCAGAAATCCTAACATTACCCCACTGCACAAATTTTCTTGGAGAGCTTTCACCACTTCCTGTCTAGACAGGAAATGATGTAAATGATCACTCATGGCAATAATACTTCAGAAGAGGTCACAAACCCTCACCAGTGGTGATGGTCATGTCTAGGAGAACTCATGATGGAAAAGCATGTGATTTGCTTGATCAGCTGATAGATTTTCAAAGCTCCTATTTGCTGTTGGTCACATCCTGTTTTACCACATGTTCATGACTAGCAAATCAGAGACTTGCATATCTATCACCTGACCAAACTGATCACATGCTTCTCCATAAGATATCCTAGACATGACCATCATTACTTACCAGACTATTGGAAACTAAAATATCATTTATACCAGCAATTTAGCTTTAAAATGTACCTGAGATTAATTAAAAGTCCTCCTTCGGCCTGATCGTTCCCTCGCCGCCATCCTCCACCTTCTGGATCCTCCACAATCCTCCCGGTAACTTTGGCCAGTCGAGGACCAGTCGACGCAGGCACGTTCCCATGGCCGGGACAGTTCTGTGCCTGTGCAGTAGTACTGCGGTGGTGACAGGGCTCGCACGGATTGGGGGGGGGTTAAGGTTAGGTGTGGGTAGTGGCCGTGGGAGAAGGGGGTTAAGGTTAGGCATCCAAGAGGGGGGGGGGGGGTTAAAGTGTAGTATCATAGAGGGAAGATTGTATTTGAGAATAGGGTTCGAATCCCGGCTCCAGCCAGTATGTAAAACTGTGAGGAGCCTTTCGGCAAGGCTCCCTAATGATCCTGGTTGCCTATGGAGCGCACCTTAAAGGAGTCATCAGGCGGACAATATGGCTTGATTGACAGCAGCACTTGCGCAGGCGCAGTAGAGTTGACCTCGAGATCGCCCTCTGCACTGTCGAGTATCCCGGGATGGCGGCAGAGTGCAGAGCTGCGGCATGGGACATGTCAGCTGCAAGGGGCTGGTAAGTAGAGTGGGGGGGGGGGCTTTTACGTCTGATGACTCATTTAAAGTGTACCTAAAATGGGGCAGGAGAGAGAATGTATACATACCTGGGGCTTCCTCCAGCCCCCTCAGGCCTAATCACTCCCTTGACATCCTCCTCCGCCTCTCCGTTCGTCCGCAATTGGCTCCGGAGAGGTGGCTGAGGACGTTGAGGGAGCGATCAGGCCAGAGGGGGCTGGAGGAAGCCCCAGGTATGTATAAATTTTCTCTCTTGCCCCATCTCCAGTTTACTTTACATGGTTGCAGCTCTGATGCTTTGAGTCCGCCAGGAAAAAAGCGCAATATAAATGTCATTTGTCTTGTATTGTGTCTAGTAAAATATCAGTAAATTTTACCAGTAGTTTATTAATGAAAAACACCACTGTGAAATAGTAGAATGTTGGTAAAATACTGATATTTAACTATCGACTATTCCCAGGCACACAAATTTCACGTCGCCTCAATTTCATGCACTCGCCAAGCAGTGTGTGTGTGTGTGTGTGTGTGTGTGTGTGTGTGTGTGTGTGTGTGTGTGTGTGTGTGTGTGTGTGTGTGTGTGTGTGTGTGTGTGTGTGTGTGTGTGTGTGTGTGTGTGTGTGTGTGTGTGTGTGTGTGTGTGTGTGTGTGTGTGTGTGTGTGTGTGTGTGTGTGTGTGTGTGTGTGTGTGTGTGTGTGTGTGTGTGTGTGTGTGTGTGTGATATTATTATATGATTTTATTACTAGGTATAAGCAGAGCTAATTCTGTACTACTGTGACAAAGGTTATAAATGTAATGTTTGAGTTGTATTTGTGGAACGTAATGCTTACTGTGTTTCCTCTTTCCTGTAGGACAAAATAGATCCACTAACATTAAAAGAGATGCTGGAGGGAATCAGGTACAAGTTCCAGTCTCCTTTCCTTACAAGTAGTGCGTGTGAATTCCATTCATCAGCATGTATGCCTGTTATCATACAGCTACCATCTGACTGTACAATCTTTCCAACATCTGTGTACTATTGCCACTTGGGGTGCTCATACATTTTCTCAATTTTTGGTACCGATGATGCTGCAGCATCTCCACCCGATCAATCGTTTCTATTAATTTCCATGTGGAATTGGAAGGATTGATCAGGCGTGCTGGAAAATCTTGATTGCAAGTATATGAGAGGTTACACACCCAGCTCACGGCATTCAACTGATGAGATTGCCCTTCAGCCAGGGGCACCTCCAGGGGCGTAACTAGAAATTACTGAGCCCCCCTTTTATGAGTTTTATGGGGCCCCTCCTGCCAAATGCTACCTTTACACAGTGCTGTATGCTGTTTACTAGTAAACGTTCCTGTTTGTGGGCACCCTGGCACACTTTGCTATCTATGTGAATGAATGTGCATGCCATATGCTTTGACTTAAAGAGGCCTTGGTTTCAACATCAGAAACTCTTCCTATATCTATATATTTGTGTATATTGGTATGTAGCCCCGCCCTCCCAGTGATGCTTAGCCTAGGCTGTTTAGCTATGTTGAATGTTCCTGCCAGATAATTCTGGGAAACCTGGCATTATTTATACTGGCTTCAGAATTCTCAGAAACAAACCTTCCGCAGTGATGCACCTGCCAGCAGTAAAGCTGTTGCCCCCTTTGATACATTTCAGAATGTAAATTACTCATTTGTACTGTGAGGGCCAACAGATATTGAATACTATGAACAGATTGTGTAGGTGAGCCCTTATACTACATGGAGATGGTAAAATTGGTCACTGATTGGCCAATCGTAATGGAAAGTGTGTACGAGGCTTAAGGGTGCATACACATCCAATTTTGATTGGCCAATCTCTGGCCAATTTTTCCACCTCCATGTACTATAAGAGCTTATCTACACAATCTGTTTATAGTACTCAAAATATGTTGACCCTCATACTACAAGGAAGTGGAAAAATTGGCCAATCAAAATTGTACCAGGTTTAAGGGTGCGTACACCATGTACTATAAGAGCTTATCCATGCAATCTGTTCATAGTATGCAAAACCTATTGACCCTCATACTACATGGAGGTGGTAACATTGGATGTATGCACCTTAAATAATATATAAATATTGAATAAATATAAACAGTTTTATTAATTACATTATTTTCACTACAGTTCCTTTTTCAAAGGATATCTTGGCGCTGAATAAAAATGAAAAACTGGGAATAGCCCCCCAAAGCTACTGGGTTTGCGAGGGTCGTTGATCAGTGCGACACGCGTCCTTGATCGCACACCCGCGGCTGGGAGCACTCTGCGCATACATCCTACAAAGTTGTGCCGTCATACGCAGTTCGCTCCCAGCTGCGCACTGATCAGTGACCCTCCCAACCCGGAAGTTTGGGGGGCTATTAAAACTGAACGGAGATGGACAGAGGAAAATGGGGGGAGCGGTAGACATGAGGGCAGCGCGGTACACATGTCTGCTTCTCCAGTTTTATCCAGCGTTAAGGTGTCCTTTAACCACTTTGTCCTCCGTGACGTAGAACTATGTCAAGGAGGACATGTGTGGTCCAGCGGCCAATCGCACGCTTGCACGCATGCTCCCGGGCCGCGGATCGGTAGCACAGAAATCAGTGAATCCGACCTTGGTGCCTGATCACTGATTTCTCTCCCCCCGCAGAAAAAGCGACAGCTTCTCTCGGAAGCTTCGCTTTTTCTTGCTCCTATGTCCCTCTAAGCGTACATTGTACGCTTAGAGTGACGTCATGTAAACAAACTCAAGGTTGCCATCTTGTGGCCAAAAAGTAAAACTACATCTAAATGTAAAAAAATAATAATAAATAAACATATATTTACCCCATACAAATACTATTTACATCCCACCCTCCCAAAAATACCCACATAAAATGTTTTAATAATAAAAAAAAAAGAAATTACAATAAAAACAAAAATAAAAACAAAAAAACACAAATATTTACCTAAGGGTCTAAATATCTATGTAAAGATGAAATATTTCTATTTTTTTTTTTTTAATAAGCTTGTAAATAGTGATGGATGCAAAACGGAACAAATGCTCTTTTTTATTTACAAATAAAATATTGTCGCCATACATTGTGATAGGGACATAATTTAAACGGTGTAATAACCGGGACAAATGTGCAAATACAATATGTGGGTTTTAATTATGGAGGCATGCATTATTTTAAAACTATAATGGCTGAAAACTGCGATTTTTATTCTTACTGTTAAAATGCATTTACAGTAAGCTAGCTCATAGCAAAATGTACCACCCAAAGAAAGCCTAATTGGTGGCGGAAAAAACAAGATATAGATCAGTTCATTGCGGTAAGTAATAATAAAGTTATAGGCTAATGAATGGGAGGTGAACATTGCTCGGATGCATAAAGTGAAAACGTCGAGGGCTTAAGTGGTTAAAGGGAAGGTTCAGGCAGTTTGAAAAAAAAATAAAAATCCATATCCACTTACCTGGGGCTTCCTCCAGGCCGTGGCAGGCAGGAGGTGCCCTCGCCGGCGCTCCAGAGGCTCACGGTCGTCTCCGGTGGCCGACCCAACCTGGCCAGGCTGGCTGCCAGGTCGGGCTCTTCTGCGCTCCAAAGATGGGCTCTTCTGCGTCCCACGCGGGCGCGCTGACATCATCGGACGTCCTCCGGGCTGTACTGCGCAGGCCGTCAGCGCGCCCCCGTGAGGCGCAGATTGGAGTGCAGAAGAGCCCGACCTGGCAGCCGGGCCTGGCCAGGTCGGGTCGGCCACCAGAGACGACCGGGAGCCTCTGGAGCGGCGGCGAGGGCAGCTCCTGCCTGCCGCGGCCTGGAGGAAGCCCCAGGTAAGTGGATATCGATTTTTTTTTGATTTTTTTTCAAACTGCCTGTACCTTCCCTTTAAGGAGACTCCAGATCCTTCATAGTGTACTAAGATTTGTGATGTGTATTACGGAAAATACTCAATTACACTAAAGTAATATATTTGTCATTTTTCTTCATCTTAACAGGGATAAAGCAGAGATTCCTCTGTCAGTGAGATCACTCCAGTATGTATATATGCCTCTTCACACTCCTTTATACTGTAACCGACCTGAGCACTTTATTTCTAATCTGTTGGATCTTATGCAGGTTCCTGATGCTGGACCCACAGGACATGGAGGCCTTTGTGAACACCTATAAACAGCTACCTCTCAAACGGCAGGTAACATACCTGGCAGTGGCTTAACCACAATTATGGGCCCCCCCCAGAGAAACTCCCAATCTTCACACCCCTTCTCTTGCCTCCCCTTGGTGTCCTTCACGGCCTGGGGGCCCACCTCACAAGGAGCATAAAACCAGTGTAGCCATTATGATTTTCACACTCATGAGTGTAGGCAGGAAAACACTTCTTCTGAAGTATAGTCCCCTGTATGGGAGGAAGGGGAAGCTTGGTAGTTAGGACTCCCCACAGCTCTAGCCCCCCTGCAGTCACAGGTGCTGCTCCCCTCTAGTTACACCCCTGATTTTAATGCCTGTGTACAAAGCTCTGTACACAGTGATAACTTTTGTCGCCTGATCCTTCTTCATTCTTTCATTTGGCAATTTTACAGCGAGCGCTGTATAGGTTTGCTGTGAGCCAAGTAGCATGGTCTCCTTTATAGGAGGAGTATTGGGAGTGAGTGACGAGTCCATTCATTATACGAATGGGACATTTCGGCTCAGGGTGAAGCCGGGAAAACATCTCACCCTGCTCCTGCACAAATGCCGGGCCCATGCTGATTACCGTATAGTCCGGCGTATAAGACGACTGGGCGTATAAGACAACTTTTTTTTTCCAGTTAAAATATAGAGTTTGGGATATACTCGCTGTATAAGACTACCCCTCTTCCAACGCACACCAAATAAAAATTAAAAAACCCTCATATACTGGTGCTAAGTATGAACAGATACTGGTGCTGTACTGTATGTGGTACCCAGTATATAACAGTATATAGGCGATTGACTGGTTGGATTGGTCAACTCTCCCTAAGCGGATTGGTCAGCTCTCCTTGTCTACCTGTTTATCAGAGCGGTATGGAAGAATAGATTGCACTGTGCCCATAAAACACGCCTCTTTCACCTTTCTGACTCACCCTTGTATCCTATTTACCTCCTTCTCTGCCTCTCAGATCTCACACATGTGCGCCTGCGCCGCTTCACTACAGTCCTCAGCAATGAGGTCTGAGAAGCAGTAACAGGATAGGGCGTATCACCCAGCATCAATGACACCCAGCGTATAAGACAACCCCTGACTTTTCAGAAGATTTTCAAGAGTTAAAAAATAGTCTTATACACCAGAATATACTGTACTATTCCCCCTCCCTCAAAGTTGTAGCAACTCAGGGACATGTTGCGTAATTCAGGCACCAGCTATTGTTGCGGACGAAATATCCTTTTTTTTTTTTAAATATTTTGTGCAGCGCCTGGTGGACACTCCAGCACCCAGATCTGGCACGCAGCACTGCAACAAAATCAGCTGCCTGGGTGAGTGACACCCTCAGCACCCTGTGGTGGGATCTTCATTACTTAAGATACTTGTTTTAGTATAAAGGATAAATACAGCAAGGGGAGTGTCTACTGTTGACATATTTCCAACTGCAATCAATGCACAGACTGATGTGTTGACAGGTCTTCAGATTCTGTGTCTTTTTACTCCCTTGACTTAAAAGGAACCTGAAGCGACAAATATATGGCAGCTGCCATATTTATTTCCTTTTAAACAATTTGCCTGGAAGCCCTGCTGATCTCTTTGGCTGCAGTGGTGTCTGAATAACACCAGAAACAAGCATGCAGAAAAAAGCCTGTTCTGATGCATGCCTGTTCAGAGTTTATGGATAAAAGTATTAGAGGCAGAGGGTCGCTAAGACAGCCATACAACTGGTATTGCTTAAAAGGAAATAAATATGGCAGCCTGCATGTCCCTCTCACTTCAGGGTCCCTTTAAAAGGAACATACATCAGATGCATAGAATCGAAGACATGTTTGATTTTTTTATTTTCTCCTTGTATAATATTTAAATACTTCACCTGGTTCATTACATAAGCCAAGTAACTGGGGTACCTCAAAGCTAAGGAGATTGTTACCTTTTCAGTCCCATATTGGGTCTAAAATATTGTATTTTGAATGTGTGCTACAGACTGTGATCACCTGTATGGCAACCCTGAGGAAGAACATGGCAGATGAAGATGCTGTGTGCTGCCTCGTGATTGGTACAGAGAGTGGAGAAATATTTATACTGGATCCAGAAGCATTTACTATTCTGACTCGGGTGAGTAGAAGTGTGTTACCTCGTGTATTTTTTTTACTTACAGTACTGAAGAATGTTTAGTACCTTTCTAACTGAGTCAAGCTAGTGTAGGCATAATCATGTGACCCCAGTCCGAAAAATAAAAGTGTATTTTGTGCTTCTCAGAATGTAAGCCATCATTTATTTGAGGCATGGTATATGTGCTAAGCAGGGCCAGGACAAGGTTCTCCAGTACTAGAGGTGGAGATTCCATAGTGCCCCCCCCCCCCCCCCAAACTAAGGTTGCCCCCCACCCTCAGTACAGGTAGCCAGATGTGCCCCCAGCATTAAGCAGCCCCCTCCCCAGTTTAGATAGCCAGACATGCCCCCAGTATTAAGTACCCCCCTTCAATATGGGTAGCCAGATGTGCCCTGGGTATTAGGCAGGCTCCCCCAGTATTAGGCAGATGTTACCACAGTATAAGTTAACTCCCCTCCTCAGATACCCAGATGTATCCCCAAATATTAGGCAGCCCCCTCGCTAGGATAGATAGTTTGATTATTGAGTATTCCCCCCCCCCCCCCCCTTCTATATGGGTTGCCAGATGTACCCCCAGTATTAGGCAGGCCCATGCCCTCCCCCAGTATAGGTAGCCAGATGTGCCCCCGTAATGAGGTAACCCCCCTCCTCAGGTTAGTTAGCCAGATGTTACCCCAGTATAACTTAATCCTCCTCCTCAGGTTAGATAGCTAGATGTGCCCCCAAATATAAGGCAGCCCCTTCCTCAGGTTACATAGCAAAATGTGCCCCCCGTATCAGGCAGCCCCCTTCTCCAGGATAGATAGCCAAATGTGCCCCAGTATTAGGCAGCCCCCTTCTCCAGGATAGATAAACAGATGTGCCCCCGTATTAGGCAGCCCCCTTCTCCAGGATAGCTAGCCAGATGTGCCCCAGTATTAGGGAGCCCTCTTCCCCAGGATAGATAGCCAGATGTGCCCCATTATTAGGCAGCCCTCTTCCCCAGGATAGATAGCCAGATGTGCCCCAGTTTTAGGCAGCCCCCCTCCCCATGCAGAGTTGCGAGTGGAGTGCTGTAGAAGTGCTTCTCACCTCTCCTCTTTGCATCAGTAACGGGTTCTTCAGCATTTTGCATATAATCGGGGATGCCACTAGAGGGAGGAACAGAGAGCAGATGCTGCAGCCTGCAATGGGCTGAAAATCCGAGCAGAGAGGAGTGGTGAGTTACTTCTACACATCCGCTTGCTGGAATGGCTGGGGGGAGGGGGAACGGGAGCTGTTTGACTCTGACTTTGCCAGGCTCTGGTGTTTGTAGCCAGTGTGTTGTGAAGGTCTTGCAGGTGTGTTAAGTCATTTCGACCACGACACATTTGTCCCAGGCTTTACGAATGGCTTTAATGCAGGGGAGAGAAGGTTAGCCCTTATACTTTAAAGATGCACAAGATTCTAGTGCTTAGAGGACAAGCTTGTATCAGGATATACAGTAGATTGATGCAGGTGTCAGTACCAGATGTTGTTTTGACAGGTCAGTCTGCCCAGCATCCCCACACTTCTGGATGTGACCGGACAGTTTGACATTGAATACCGCATCACTGTAGCTTGTCGCAATGGCAACGCCTACATCCTTCGCAGGTAAATAAGCTTATATGTCTGTGGAGTATCCACAGTTCCTGTATCATTGTGTATTAGTAGAGTTTTAGTGAAATAGAATGTCACACAGTCCTGAAAACAATAAACCCTCCTGGTAGTTTATCCTGAGTCTTAAGATGCCCATATTTTAGGGCTTCCAAACCTCGTCCTCAAGGCCCACCAACAGTACATGTTTTACAGAAAACCACACACATTCACAGGTAGAGTAATTAGTGTCTCAGCAGAGCTGATTAACTACCTGTGTGGATTTCCACAAAACATGACCTGTTGGTGGTACTTGAGGACAGGGTTGGGAAGCTTTGCCATACATCACTCGACTTGACTGCTGATCAACCATCTGATTTGATTATTGAAATTCAGTGCCGTCAAGAGCATTCCCAATCAACAATGCATCCAATTTTTAGGCCAAAATTGGTCGCATGGTGCTGGTACATCTCAGACCGACGTACTCGATCAGGTGCACAGCGATAACGCCGTGCGATATCAGCATGAGCGACAAACACGGTGGAAGCCCCCGGTGTTGTGTCCCCCCCCCCAGTGTAAATGCGTCGTTGTCCCCCCATCAGTGGCGTAGCTTTGGAGCTTCGGGCCCCGATGCAAGTTTTACAATGGGGCCCCCAAGGCACTCTATACATAACAATTGATATGGCGCACCAAAACCTGCCAATGACAACTACAGTGTCAGAGCTGCAAGGAGGGGATGGGGAGCAGTTTGTTAATGATTACCACTATTCAAAGTATCTATACAAGTGATTATTACCAGCACAGGACCAATAGAGAGCTAATACTGAATTTGAGGGAGGGCCCTTTGGGGCCCCTCTTGCCCAAGGGCCCCGATGCGGTCGCTACCGCTGCAACCCCTATTGCTACGCCCCTGCCCCCCATAACCCCTCTCCACCGCCGAGGCTCACGTCCGGGCGGCTGCTCTGCTGCAGTGCCGTGCGCGATCCCGTGCCCCCATGGTGTCCCCCGGTAGCCCTGGGATCAGCGATCCGTGTCCCCAGCAGAAAAACCGAAGCGCTCTTACAAGAGGCTTCAGTCTTTCTGCACGTCAAAATTTCCGCATCCCCCTTGTGCTTCCGCTTAGCGAGAAGCACAAGGAGAAAATAAAAACTCAAGGTGGCCATCTTGTGGCCAAATAGTAAAACTACATCTACATGTTTTTTACATTACAATTTACACATATAATAACATTAAAAATTTACTGTTTATTTCCCACACTAAAATATTACCGAAATAGAATTTTTAATGGAAAAAAAAAATTACAATAAAAAAAAAAAAAAAAGACATAAATAGTTACCTAAGGGTGTGAACTTTTTTAAATATGCATTTGAAGGGGATATATTACGAACATTTTTTAAATTATAAGCTTGTAAATGGGGATGGACGCAAAACGGAAACAATGCACCTTTATTTCCAAATAAAATATTGGCGCCATACATTGTGATTAGGACAAAATTTGAATGATCTAATTACCGAGACAAATGGGCAAATAAAATACATAGGTTTTAATTATGGTAGCGTGGATTATTTTAAAGCTATAATGGCTGAAAACTGAGAAATAATGATTTTTTTCCATTTTTTTTCTTATTAATCCTGTTAAAATGCATTTATAAAAAAATAATTCATAGCAAAATGTACCACCCAAAGAAAGCCTAATTAGTGGTGGAAAAAACAAGATACAGATCAATAAATTGTGATAAGTGGTGATAAAGTTATTAGCGAATGAATGGGAGGTGAAAATTGCTCTGATGCATAAGGTAAAAAAAATCCCCGCAGGCTGAAATGTCGCCTGCTTCTGTGCCCATCTGTCTTCGGTTTCCTCCATTTGCGCTCACATGCCCCCGGGGTATAGCATGTGGCGCGTGTGACATCACATGCACCACCTGCTATACACCAGCAGCGTGTGAGGTGCAAATGGAGGAAACCAAAGACAATTGGGCACCGTGGTGGGCGACAGCAGACAGGTGAAATATAAACACACATACTGTAGACACATTTACTTTAGGGGCAGCAATGGAGCCAGTGGATGTGGTGTCAAGAGGCCAATTCCCAAGAGATTTGATCAGAAATTGGCCTGCAGTGTATGGGCCACCGACAGATCGCTCTCTGATGAGATTCGATCACTAGATGTATAGCTACCCTTAGCGGTCATTTAGCAAGAATACTGATTGCATTGACATAAAGATTGCCTCAAGAAGGATACGCTTTGAAATTTGTATATACCAAAACTGTGTATATTTAGTAATGTCAACTTTTGCTGATTTTCTGCAGAGATTCCAAACGCCCTAAGTACAGCATCGATCTGAGTGCACAAGTGGTAGGATTGGTCCGTGTCCAGAAGAACATCATCATTGGAACGTCCCAGGAGACCCTGCATGGCTACTCACAAAAGGTACGTATTCCTCAGCACAAATGTATTTAACTTCAAATATTCCATAAGCGTTTAGAAAATCTTAAGCCGATGGTGGTATTGATGCACTTTCTACATCCATCATTTGGACACTCCTGTGCTGGTCATCAGAAGTTTCATGTGGTTTTTGACAGGGGAAGAGACTGTGGACATTAACTCTGCCCGCGCCAATCGTGACGATGTCTTTGCTGGAGCAGAAGACCCGCAGCATCCAGGCCGTGCTGGTGGCTTTGAAGAATCTGGAAGTTCATCTGTACAGAGATAAGAACCTCCTGAGTGTTATATCCACCCCTGTAAGTTCATGGATGATTGTTCTGCTCTATTGGCCTTCTTTTCTCTTTGTATTTATGAGCAGCAGGCTAGTTTGTATTTGTTTTTTTTTCATTAGTATTATATTTGTAAGTTGTACAGTATGTGCAATGACCGTAATGATGAAAGTAATGCGGCCATCAGGGTTTCACGGAAAGTTCTGGAAGGACACCTGAAGCGAGAGGGATATGGAGGCTGCCATATTTATTTTCTTTTAAACAATACCAGTTGCCGGGCAGCCCTGCTGATCTATTTGGCTGCAGTTGTGTCTAAATCACACATTTGAATCAAGCATGCGCCTTATCTAGTCAGACTTCAGTCAGAGCATCTGATCTGCATGCTACTTCAGGGTCTATGGCTAAAAGCATTAGAGGCAGAGGATCAGCAGGACGGCCAGGCAATTTGCATTGCTTAAAAGGAAATTTAGGTACATATGTCAGCCTCCATATTCCTCTCAGTTCAGGTGTGCTTGAAATCTGTGTGCTTTCCTGAAATTGAAGGCTATCCTTCAAAACTGCCGTGGCAGAGATTTAAACAAACAGATCTGTTGTTTTTTTTTGTTTGTTTTTTGATTGTATTGAACAATTGTAAATCATGCAGAGGCAATTGGTTGTGATAGATTCATTAAGATTATGGCTGAAATGCAATAGTAATGCAGTTTATGGATTCTGATTGATCTTTCCTACCTGGAATTTTACTGATTGGATCAATCTGTTACTGTCTTAAGGGGCCCATACACCTAACGATTTTCCCGCCAATATACAGCAGATTCGATCACTGTGATCGAATCTGCTGTGGAATCTTTGCGCAAACGCTGACAGAACGATCGATTTCCGTCCGAAATCAATCATGCCTGTCGATTCCCGTCGATCCGTCCGTGCGGAAGATTTTGCTCGATCGCCGGTGGGTCGGGAGTGCGTCGATAGCGACGTTGGAATGCCCAACGACCGACGCAATACATTACCTGCTCCAGCCGGCGCGAGTCCCCCCCGGTCTCCGCTTTCTTCCTCTCCGCTCTGGGCTCCAGGGCTCCAGCTTCACTGAACTTCCTGTCCCGGCAGGAAGTTTAAACAGTAGAGCGCCCTCTACTGTTTAAACTTCCCCGGACAGGAACTGAAGCCAGCCGGAACCCGGAGCCCTGCGGAGAAGGAGCAGCGGTGACAGCGGGGACACGTGTCGGCTGGATCAGGTAAAGTATGTGGGGGGGGGAGGGGGCAGCGGCAGCTCCACAGACTGTGATCGGTTTCATGCTGAAATCGATTCACAATCTGTTTGCAGTAAAGGCAGCCATACGATCCCTCTCTGATCAGATTCGATCAGAGAGGGATCTATCTGTTGGTCGATCTGATGGCAAATCGACCAGTGTAGGGCCACCTTTAAGCTTGGCTGGCTTTACCTGCCGTTACTACTGTACTCTACCCTGCCTGGTGAGATCATCCTGTCATTCCCTCCTGTGCTGCATGTTACCTTACACCTTAAAGAAGAACTTTAGCGAAAAGGGTAACAAATAAATCAATACATTGCAAAGTTAGAAGTTCAAAAATACAAAGAAATGATTGATATTTGCCATGTAATTTGTTCTTTTTGTTTGATCCGCAATGAGCCTGCAGGTAATCACCTTTACTACTGGCAGACATGAAAAAAGTACCAATTTTCTATAACCACACCCCCCTAACAATGTGATAGGCTAAAGGGTTGTTTTATACATATGCACAGAGGGAGATACTGGTTGTTTAGCAGTTGGAAACAGCTGTTATTTCCCACAATGCAACAAGGTTCACAGACAGGAAACTGTCAGGACCATGGTCATGACATGACACAGTGGGAGGGGTTTCACCACAATATCAGCCATACAGATGATCTATTTGAGAAAAGGTAAAGCTTTCTCATGGCAAAGGGAGTATCAGCTACTGATTGGGATGAAGTTCAATTCTTGGTTACAGTTCCTCTTTAAATTGTATAGTGAAGTCTCCTGATTTATTTCAGGACATTGTGACCAGTTTGTGCTTTGGAAGATATGGGAGAGAAGATGACACCTTGATCATGACTACAAAAGGTAAACTATAAAAAAGGAGTGCTTAACCTAGCTGTTATTAAAGAGATTCTCTTTTGTAGATTATTCGCCTGTAATAAGGGCAGCTTCTGTATGATTCCTTATTGCCTACTTTTTGTAAGCTTGGAATTCCACTTTAGTCAACACATTAGTAAATGTACTCTAGCTGATAGCTGCACTGTGAGAGCCCTTTTACACTAGCTGATAGCTGCACTGTGAGAGCCCTTTTACACTAGCTGATAGCTGCACTGTGAGAGCCCTTTTACACTAGCTGATAGCTGCACTGTGAGAGCCCTTTTACACTAGCTGATAGCTGCACTGTGAGAGCCCTATTACACTAGCTGATAGCTGCACTGTGAGAGCCCTTTTACACTAGCTGATAGCTGCACTGTGAGAGCCCTATTACACTAGTTGATAGCTGCACTGTGAGAGCCCTTTTACACTAGCTGATAGCTGCACTGTGAGAGCCCTTTTACACTAGCTGATAGCTGCACTGTGAGAGCCCTTTTACACTAGCTGATAGCTGCACTGTGAGAGCCCTTTTACACTAGCTGATAGCTGCACTGTGAGAGCCCTATTACACTAGCTGATAGCTGCACTGTGAGAGCCCTATTACACTAGCTGATAGCTGCACTGTGAGAGCCCTTTTACACTAGCTGATAGCTGCACTGTGAGAGCCCTATTACACTAGTTGATAGCTGCACTGTGAGAGCCCTTTTACACTAGCTGATAGCTGCACTGTGAGAGCCCTTTTACACTAGCTGATAGCTGCACTGTGAGAGCCCTTTTACACTGGAGCAGTGCGGTATTTTTACTGGACCCCACCGCCGGGCAATGAAAGTCTATGGAGACTTTCATACTGCCACGGTACGGCGCGATGCGACGGGAGTGACGTTTTTGCCGCATTCCCAGCGCTAGGACAAAACTTGTACTTGTGTCACTCTGCGTCGGACCGGAAGTCATGTTACTCTATGGAGATGCGGGGATTTTTAAAATGTTGACGGTGCGGCGCGCATGCGCGGAAGCATAGTTTAACAATACGCTTCAGTGCACTCCCGCATACCCAAAGCAGCAAGTGACGGCAAGTGCGCATCACTTCCTGCCTGGCTGGTGGCCAGACAGGGAACACAGTGTACTAACGCGGTGTTCCCTGATGGCGTGTTTCTGGCGGTGCGATGCGCTGCGGCAGAAGCGACAAACTGCATCGCTGCCGCCAGTTTACAGTGTGAAACCGGCCTAAAGGTATAGATGCACAAGTTTATACCTTTTCATTTTTTCTAACAATCATCTGTGTTTTGCATGCAGGAGGAGGTCTCGTTATTAAAATTTTAAAGAGAACAGCTCAGTTTGAGGACAAGGACACCTCTCCGGGGCCCCCTTCTGGACAGAGCATCAAACTGAATGTTCCCAAGAAAACCAAACTGTATGTGGACCAGACACTACGAGAGAGGGAGAATGCGGTGGGTAGGTAAACTGTTACCGCTTTTATTGATTAAGGAGGGGTGTGAGAACATCACTTTGCCAGAACGCGTAACCGTAATGAACAGAATTATACAAATTACCAAGGGTTACGGTATTAATGAAGTAAAGGTGGTTTTATTACTTGCCGTTATTGATTTATACAGCAATATCTTCATCCATGGCAATGTATCCTATAATTACAAGACATGGGTGAGCAAAACACACCCCCCCCCCCCCCCCCCCCACCATGCTTAAACAATTGACTTGTTTCTATCTCTTCCTGCCCTCAGAAGTTGTATTCTGCTAGAAAAACTTTTATAGCTGTAATTTACTTATCAGTGATGTTTACTATAGTCGCAACAAGGTACCAACAAGACAGAAGCTGTCATTTGCATGCCTGAAAATTAACTCTTTTAGGCAGCAAAATAAGAAAATCAAAACAGCCTGGTTATTAATCCTTTCATGATCGGCATGTTATCCCCATTAAGGACCAGCAAATCCCATTTCCTTGGCGATTTAGTGGCCCACCCCTCCCCTGGTGATCTAGTGTGCCCCCTCCACTTCCTGAAACATTTCCTGGTAGTCTGGTGGTCCCCCCCTTCCATCCCCAGGCTGAGATTGCAACAGGAAGCGATGCTGGATGAGTATTACTCACCTCTCCCCCTCCCTAGCGACAAGCAGGTACCACTAGCCCCCGGTGTAATGTCTGATTGCGCTGCCTGTGGATTTGTGCTGCCCCGCATGCGCAGTAGGAGACTGTGCGGCCACATTTCCTATAAAACGATGCTGCTGGAGATAAAATACGAAATATCTCCGCTCCCACACCTCTTACACTCCCCAAATTTTCAGGGTATGGAGGGGACCCCCCGAACGACCTCTATGCCAAATTGCAGCCCCCGAGACCCGCTGGTTCCCGAGATAGGTTACTGTAATCTCTCTCCTGAACCAGCGGGTCTCGGGGGCTGCAATTTGGCATAGAGGTCGTTCGGGGGGTCCCCTCCCTACCCTGAAAATTTTGGGAGTGTAAGAGGTGTGGGAGCGGAGATATTTCGTATTTTATCTCCAGCAGCATCATTAACTTCACACTGAGCATGCGCGCTATTCAGTGTGGAAGGGAGTTTCCGGGTAGCGTAATCAGACATTACACCGGAATGAAAAATGTACCGGGGTCCTTGCTTGATGACATAATCAAGCCAGGCAGGTACATGCTTCAGTAAGGGCTCACTACTGAGGATGGACATGCGCCGTGATTATCAGGGGAACATGGACAGGTGAGGCACCTGTTTACTTTTATGATCACTATGATTACCGGCGATCATACTGATCACATGACCAGGAGCCAATCGGCATGGCTTCTGATCAATGCCAGGAGATTAAGCTGACAATTGGCAGATTAAGATCTATGGCCTTGGTTGCACGCGGTCGCTGCGGGTGCACGTGGACCGCAGTCAGTGAAATCTACATCGCGCCAGAGGCTCACAGCCATGAGCATAAATTTCAACCATGTCAGTCCTGTAAGGGGTAATATGTTTTGCTCTGTACATACACATGTTTATCCCATCATGTCACATATCTCCTCGGTGATATTAATCACTGGGCCTGCTCAGAAACATGGAAAAAAGTTCCCACTACACTCTCACATTCCCAGTACAGGTTGCTGTGAGAAGGCTTCATACCATGTAGCTTTCTGGTGTGAAATATGTCTTGTGAAGGAACTTAACTTGTATTAAATGATCTCTAGCTCTTTTTCAGCTATCACCAGTGATGTGAGCTGAGTTTGCCTTCACCTCCCCTGACCTGCCTAGCATTGCCCACATGACAGGACAGCAGGAGGAGGAGATTCTGCTTGACAACATATACTATATACTGGTGGAAGATGGGCAGATATTTATGGAAATTGTCTCTTTAAGGGAACCCGAGGTGAGGAGCATATAGAGGCTGGCATGTTAATTTCCTTTTAAATAATACACATTGCCTGGCTGTCCTGCTGATCCTCTGCCTCTGATACTTTAAGCCATAGACCCTCAACATGCATGCAGATCAGATGTCTATGACAAATCTGATAACATCCTTGTTTCATGTGTGTGATTTAGGCCCCATTTCCACTAGCTGCATTGCCGCTATCATCGTCGCACCGCATATAATACCGCCGTGGGAATCGGAAACTGCAGCATGCCATCCATAATTTCCCCTGTCGCATCGCGATGCATGCACTACATAGTGAATAAAAATTTGCGGCAGTGGAAACTACTCCATTGACTTGGATGCAGTTTGCACGCGGTGCAATGTGGTGATTGCATCACACCGCGGCTAGTGGAAACACCCTTAGGGTGCATACACACATCAGACCATAGTCTTTGGAAAATGAAAAATCACAGACCACTTTTACCCCCTTCCATGTAGTATGAGAGCCATACCTACACAGTCTATTCTATGGAGCTGAACTCCCCATCAGATAGAAATCTTTGCAAGATGCTGCACACAAAGATGCTGTACACATTCAAAAAATCAGTATCTGCAAAAGATCCGTTCCTGCAAAATGCATTCATAGTCTATGATATCTGCAGATCTCATACACACTTTGTTTAACAGACATTCATCTGCAGATCCGATCCACCAGGATGGATCTTCAGATCTACAGATGATTGTCTGATCTGCAGATGAATGTCTGTTAAACAAGGTGTGAATGAGGATCTGCAGATCTCATAGACTATGAATGCAATTTGCAGGAACGGATCTTTTGCAGGAACAGATCTTTTGCAGATATTGATCTTTTGAATGTGTACAGCATCTGTGTGTGCAGCATCTTGCAAAGATTTTTATCTGATGGGGAGTTCAGCTCCATAGAATAGACTGTGTAGAGTATGGCTCTCATACTACATGGAAGGGGGTAAAATTGGTCTGTGATCTTTCATTTTCCAAAGACTATGGTCTGATGTGTGTATGCACCCTTAGACCCTACTGACCAGAACGATCAGCAGGACTGCCAGGCAACTGCCGTTGTTTAAAATTAAATATATATGGCAGCTTAAATAGGTCTCACACCTCGGGTTCCTTTTAAGTAAAGGTGCTCACAACAGGCTGATTATCAGTCAAATCTAAATGTTTCTCCCAAAAGGCACATGTATGGGGCTAAAACCGACATTTGTATCTGATCTGGCTGTATCCACACATCATACAGGCTGTATGGTTAATCTGGCCGTCTGACACATTCACCTGCTGAGTCCAGCATTGGCATGTGTGTGTGAAATGTAACCGTGGCTGTATAACAGAAAGCTCTGGGAATAAGCACTGTCTCTGCTTTCTTCTAGCCATGCACCGCGTATTCCAGATGGATCTGTACCGCCTGCGCCTCTCCGCCGCCCGCGCCTACGTCAAGGTGTTGGACGCCAGTCTTGCTCCAGTGTCTTCCTCTGCACAAGAGCCGCTCACTCTAAACGCCGTTGTAAGTAAACGTCACTTTATGCATCTGGTTTTCAAATGCGTGACATGCTTTATTATTTTCATAGAAAGATATTGTGGAATGCTGTATAAAACAATACATTTTCACCGCAGGTTCAGGGAATCGGCCCTCGGTTCAAACTGATCCTAAACTTGCAGAACACATCGCAGAACCGTCCATCCATGCAGCTTCTCATTAGCTTTATGTATGACGAACGTCTCTACCAGATCAAGCCACCCTTCTTCAAGGTATGTGCACCTTACCGGGTAGGTCTGAACCTTGTAAAGCCTAATAAAAGCTATAGCAGCACGAGCTCCATGACAGCACCACAAGCTAAATTCAAGGCTGCACGCTACGCTCCCTCCTGCAGCGCTCTAGCGTGCCTTCCTTATTTACGCATGCTGCTTACACTTACATAGCAACGCGCGTTCCTTTAAATGCCAACTGCAGCTGTGAAGTATCGTGACTGCAATACTTCACTAAAGCGGGCGCTACTATGTTAATTAACATAGTAACTATGTCAATGAACATAGCAGGGGATGCTCTAGTGAAGTGACCGTGATACTTCACAGCAGAGGCCAGCATTTAAAGGAACATGCCTTGCTATGTAAGTAGCTGGTGTCACTGAGGAAGGTACACTATGCTGCAAGGGTGAGCGTAGCGTGCAGCCTTGAATTTAAGGTGGCCATACACTCATAGATTTGCAGCAGATTCGACCATCAGATAGATTTCTGTCAGATGCCTGTCAAGTCGTTTCTGACAGGAATCTATCTGATGTGTGCCACACACTAGGAACAGATTTCAAATAGATTTCATAATGAAATTGATCTAAATGCATTATTGGACCATTAGATCCAATGCAACTCTATGGGCCATCGATCTGCTACCAGCAGCAGATCGACCTAGATTTTCCATCCTGTCAGATCAAATTGATTGAAATCTATTTCCAATCGATCAATTCCATAGAATCGATCAATCGATGGCTGAAATTGACCAATGTATGGGCCCCTTTAGAAACAACTGCTAGCCATAGACCCTGAATGAGCATGCCAAAGAGTATTAGAGGCTGAGGACAGGACAGCCAGGCAATTTGCATTGTTTAACCATTTGGGGACCAGCTGCCTAACCCCCTTAAGGACCAGGCGTTTTTACATGGGGGGGGGGCATTTTGGGGGCCAGGCAGCCGGATCCCCAGTTCTATGTGCTGGGCTGTGTGTCCCCATGGTGGCCAGGTGTCCCGTCTGTGCGCAGCAGCCTTCCCTCACCTTCCAGGCTCCAGCGATGAGCTGCTGTGGACCCCTCTGCTCCGGCCGGCATCTCTGCTCCTACTGCCGCTCAGTTACAGGTCGCGGCTTGATGACGTCATCAAGCCTGGACCCGGCGCTGATGTCAGAGGGAGCAGAGAAGCCGACCGGAGCGGTGGGGAGAGCCGATCGTTGCGGGAACGGCAGGGAGGTGAGTGGATCCTCTTCTTTCCCACCTACCGCCGCAGCCGTTACTGGTGATCATTACGATCTGCCGGCGATCGTAGTGATCAGAAGCCATACGCGATGGCCTCTGATCACTGAGGGGAGATGTCAGCTGTGATATGACAGCTTAATCTCCCCTCTCGGATGCGCATGATCGCGTTGGGGAGCAGTAACGGCTTGCAGCGTAGATCCTACGTCGCATCAGGCTACAACTGCCACAAGTGCAGTGTAGGATCTCATATAGACGGTCCGGAAAAGATTAACTTCAGGTTCCCTTAAAGCCACCAGCAAATCATTTATCTATAACTTCAGAATCCGAGTCAAATTTTGAGCTCATTTCTACTCATATCTCATTATTCTTCTAGACTTTATAGACCTCCAGAATATCCGTGGTTGCAATTTAAGGCTCGTACACACGCTCAGCCAAACTGCCTGATTGTCGTGTGACTTTAGTCTGTTGGACGACGATCAGGCATGTGTATGCGTGCAAGCGACTTGATGAGCGACTGATAACAGGCGGTTTGCCCGATCCAACTGTCGGATCTACTCACACAAATGTTGGTCTGATATTGTGCAGTTGATGCATGTGTACAAGTTGTTTGAATAACTTGTAAACGACTTGTACTTGTTTTGATTGTGTAGTCCGTCATTCCACTTGCATGCGCAGTATGTAAATGAGTTGGACCTTTATCCGCCTGGACGTGTGGACATACAGGTCGTACGATTCATTGGGTTGTGCAGTTCGTCGGGTTGTGCGGATGGTCGTGTGCATGTTGTGCGCTAGTTGGACGTGTGTACACGTACACGTCCAACATAATGCACAATCAACCGCACAACATGACCAACCGTACAAGTTGTTGTACAAGTATGTACATACACACCAACAAACTAAACAAGCAACTCATTTAAACACTATGGGGTTGATTCACTAAATCGCGCTAAATCATAGGACCACCTCGGAAATTTGCGTTTGTGCGCGAAAACCGTTACGCACATTATAAAGTGCGCCAAACGCTAGTGCGGCCATGCTATGAGTTAGCACGGTTTCGTGAATCAACCCCCATGCGTGCAAGCTAAGCGACAAACTGCACAACATGTCAGTATTCAAAAACAACAAAGTTGTACTCCTATTCCAACGTGCATGATAGTTGAGCAGATTGATTCTCCGGTTGGATCTGGCAAACAACCTGTTATCCGTTGGTCATCTGGTTGTTTGCCAGCTGTACACACGCCCAACTTAATCCAACAGACAAGTTTGGAAGATAGTTGGACAGATTGTTGGTAGGTGTGTATGAGCTTTAAAGAAAACCTGTAACATCAAAAAGTTCCCCTGGGGGGGTACTCACCTCGGGAAGGGGAAGCCTCAGGGTCCCAATGAGGCTTCCCACGCCGACCTCCGTCCCTCGGGGGTCTCGCTGCAGCCCTCCGAACAGCGGTGATGTAAATATTTACCTTCCCGGCTCCTGCACAGGCGCCGTGGCGGCTCTCGGCTCCGAAATAGGTGGAAATACCCGATCGCCGTCGGGTCTGCTCTACTGCGCAGGCGCAAGTCTGCGGTGCCTGCGCAGTAGAGCGGACTCGACTAAAATTGGGTATTTCCGTTTTACTTCGGAGCAGAAAGCCGCAACAGTGCCTGCGCTGGAGCCTGGAAAGGTAAATATTGAACAAGCTGTCGGATCTGTCGGGCCGCTGTTCGGAGGGCTGCAGCGAGACCCCCATGGGATAGAGGACGGCGTGGGAAGCCTCATTGGGACCCTGAGGCTTCTCCCTCCCAAGGTAAGTACCCCCCAGGGGAGCTTTTTGATGTTACAGTGTCTCTTTAAGTGGACTTTTAGAAGCCTTTCACATCCCCTGCTGTAGTAACAACAATCAACAGCTTCTGTATGAATTCAGTTTAAACAGAAAATTGTATATCTCTTGTTAATTCCCGACTTCTTCAAATAGTTGAGTTTTTCAGCTCACAAGAGAGAGTTTAAAGGGACCTAAAACAGAGAAAATAAACGTAATCTGGACTTAACTTGGGCTTCCCCCAGCTCCCCTTAGTCCCTTGGCGTCCTCTGAGTCCCCTCTGTGGTCCTGCTGACTGCTCCATTAAGCCGGTGATTTCAGCTGAAGTCGCACATTTGTGGCCCGTTTGTGCACTCGGCACGTCATTGTGCCATCGCTGTAAGCATCCTGCACATGCACGATTCTTGAAAGACTGAACTGAGCATGCACAGAACGCTTGCAGCGACAGCAGGACTTCAGCCGAAGTTGCCGGGTCAACAGGGCAGCCAGCAGGACCACGGAGGGGGACCCAGAGGGACTAAGGGGGGCTGGAGGAAGCCCCAGGTAAGTCCAGATTTTGTTTATTATCTCTGTTCTGGGTCACTTTAAGGCCTCTTGCACACTGCAAGCAAATCAGATTCAGATTCAGATTTTTAATCTGTTTTTACATCCGATTCCGATTCAGATTTTTAATCTTAACTGCATGCTGCGTTTTTTGATCCGTTTTTCTGTTGAATGTATTCAAGGAAAATCGGAAACGGAATCGGAATCGGAAACGGAATCGGAATCGGAATCGGAAAACGGATTTGCAGTGTGCAGGGAGCCAAAAACTTCTGAAACTGATCCCGTTTGAAGGAGCAACATTTTTCTTAAAGGGTAAAAATTTGAAATGTTATACCTATTAAATGTCTGATCAAATGCCACTTCATGGCACCCCCTGAAACATAAAGGGATCGGGATGTAAATTATAGCATGATGACATGCCACCAATGATCTTCTGCTTTCTCCTCAGGTTCCTCTGCTGGTTCCGGGTTTGAACTATCCAATCGAGACGTTTGTTGAGTGTCTCAGTGACAAAGGCATCTCTGACATCATCAAGGTAGTTTTATATTATTGTTACAGTATCTACACACACAACTGTAGAAATGACATTAATGTAAGACAAGTACGCACTAACTGTTGTTACCCACTATTATTCCATTGGGAAGAGCTTGCCATTACTAGTCATATGTGTTTTTTTAGGGATAATTTGTGCAACTCCAACAGATAGTTGACCTCTGGAGTACAGGAGGAGGAAAATAATAGAAGCATCTTTCTCTGCGATTATGATTTTATGATTGTCACACGTTTAAATGGCGCTGCTGCTGTCAAGTATGCAGATCAGTACTGAGCTTATGTTATGGATATTGTAGTATACACTACCTGGCACTCATTCTCACTTGAACCCTTCTGTCCCCCGTGGTGCTTCCTTCTGTCCCTGCTCTCCCCCTGTGCTCCCCCACCCCAGCCCAGTGCAGAGTATGCTTAGTGGAAGCAGCAGTGCTTCTCTCCTGCTCCGGGCACCTCCAGCAATGATCAGTATCCTCTCACACTCGCTGCTCTCTCTAGTGCCGGCTTCACTTGCGTTGCATAATTACACGCGACATACAGGCAAACTCGGCACTAGAGTGGGTGTTGTGGGTGGAGGCTGCTCATCGCTGGAGCAGGAGAGAGAAGCGCTGCTGCTTCCTCCGCGCATACTCTGCAAGATGAGCAGAGCTGGAGGGACACAGGACAAGGAGTCCTTGACTTAGCTTGCGGCAGGATTACATAATTTGTACATCGATTGTTCGTATCTTTGTTGTTGGTAATTTGGGGACTCCCTGTTTAAAAAATGTACCCTTTTATTGAGTTAACTGTAGTTCTGCACTTTTTTTGGCTTCATTCCTAATTAATTAGATGACTTCTTTTCTTTGGCAGGTGTTTGTTCTAAAAGAAGGGAAAAGCACGCCACTGCTGACCGCACACATCAACATGCCGGTCAGCGAAGGCTTGGCAGCTGCCTGATCGGGGGGAGCGAAACGGACCAAAGATTATTTTCCTAGAAGAATGTGGCACAAAGCATAGAGCAAAAATGTGGATAGATTCTTCTAATTTGGAAGGATGGTTTGGTAGGCTAGAATCATGGACTGCTGGACAACCTCAAACTTTTAGGCATTTCAGTATTCTGATGAATACCGTAGATCTGTTTAGTGTGTGGAAATGGATCACTTTATTAAAGTGGAACTATGGTCAGAATATTCCCTCTGCTACTACATATTAGCCACACCATAAGAACGTTTAGGGAGGATCAATTATTTACTAGTTTGCTGCTGAAAAAGTTAATAGACTGTGTTTCACTTTGCCAAGCAGTGTATCAGTTAGGACTCGTTTCTATAGGCATGCTTTCAGCCACACTTATGGAAACATGATCACAGGGACATCAGAGAGTGCATAGATTGCACTCTGATGTTTCCATACATGCACTGCGATTAACCACTGAAATGCGTCAATCACATGTGTTTGAAAGATCTTGATTGAATGTGCTCAATCAGGTGCGTGGTAGTAACGGCGTTCAATATCGTGATGATCGTACCTTGTTCCAAAAATGATTTCTCTCTCTTGATTCCCTACTCTCACCTTTCTCTTACCTCTCAATGACACATGTGTATACAGTGGCACTCAGCCCCATCAAACTGTATCACCCACATCCCATCAACGATAATATGCTTACTATTGACAAAATATATAAAGACATGTTATTCTGCAGATCTGTAATCTTGTTGTATCTCAATTATATATCTGCAATTATCTGACTTTGACCACTATTGGTCTACTGTTTACTGTATTAGCAAATTGCTTTTCGTTCAATAAAGCCTAAATTGTGAAAAAAAATATCGTGATGATCGATGGATGCGACAGATGCCCTTTTCCCTTTTCTTCCCCAGACCCATCCCCCCCAACCCTCAACCCTTCTCTTTCCTCCCCCACCCCTTCTCCTCTCTTCATGAGTATATAATTGAAGAACCTCAATATGGTTGATGGTATGAAAACTGTGTAATGGTCTTAAAATTCAATTATTGAAGATGCAGTGATGTATTTTTTTTTTGTAATGTTGCACTTTCTTCAATGACAATTTGTTAAAAAAAAATACTTGAAATACATAAAGATGATATAAGGAATTTTTTTTGATGGGTGGGGCCAACATGGTAAACAATGGGCAGTTTTTTCTTTAGAATGAATTGAATTTAGGAAGTACTGAGTTTTATTAGTATTGTGAATATTACGAGTTTCTCCTCATTTCTGCTGCACATTTTGTAAAGGTCTGTACAATCTTTTAATAAAAGCAGTTTTCAGTAGACTGAAGATTCGTGTTGTTTTCAGTGTCCTCGCTTTTACTATGCAAAGTAACAAATCATTGGGACATTTGTTTTATTATAACAAGCATTTACTTTATTTAACCTTCCTACAGGTATGATTACTTTTATGGTCTTAAAGCGGTGCAATTTTTTCACAAGCTTTTAGACCGTAAAAGCGGTAAAAAAAAATCATGCCGCTAAATAGATCTGCAGCAGTCCTGCACTTACCTCCCCTGGATCCAGCGCTGCAATTCTTCCTTCGTCAACCGGGGGGCGTTCTACCTCTATAGTAAGATCATCATCTGTCGCCATCTGACCGAGAGCCTCCGAGGAGTGGAAGAAGAATGGCTGCCAGCATCTGGATACCGGGGGGCGTTGAATTACTATTGCTCGCTGCATGCAGGCTCTGTATATACCTCCTGGTGACTACCCCGAGTCAAGCTTTCAAGGATTTCTGGCCCTAGCCTGACTGGGTTACCGCTAAGGAAGTTAAAGCACCTGAAGTAATAACCACAACAACAACCTAGATACTTACCACAGTAGAGGGAAGCCTCTTGATAGTCCAGAGGCTTCCCTGATCTCCTACACCCCTCTGTTGCAATGCTGGATGCGCTCCTACCTGAGCACGGATACAGCCGTACTGCACAGGCGCTAGTAGGGTTCATGCTTGCCCAATAGAACAAAGCTGCTCATGCACGGGGGTTTCCTCTGTGCACAAGCGGCTTTGTGCTACTGTACAGGCACAAACATTCTGGCACCTGCACAGTACGCCCACGTTCATACTCTGACGGGAGCAGGGCCATGGAGGTGAAGAGGGTCAAGGCCAGCAGCAGAGGGGTCAAGAAGGAACAGCCTCAAGACTATCCTGAGGCTTCCTATTACTTACGCAAGTATCTTCTTTTTAAGGATCCTTTCACACTGTGTGTTGTATTTCTATGGTGCTTTCATATTGAGTGCAGTACAGTGAGTTTCAACAGAGTAACGCACAGCATGCTGTGCATTTACTAGTCAACATGTTCTTTACAGTGGTAGTAAAGCATACTTTTACAATACTGTATGCTTCACTGCATGGTCGCACCGAATGCCTAACGCGTGATGTAAATTTTTAGCACCGTTGCAATCTTGCTGCCATGTAAAGTGCACAGTGTAAAAGGACCCTAAGGGTACGTTCAGACTGGCAAAACGGTAGTGCTTTGTGCGGTAAAATCACTGTACACTCGCAATTCCAGATGATCACAATCAGCACTTTTTTAAGCACTGTATCGCAATGGCTCCAGAATCGCGGGAAAGTGCTGCAGGCAACACATTTTTACAATTGCCGCTATTGGCGAAACGCCCGCGATCGGTGGAAATCGCGGCAGTGAGATCCCTGCCATATAGTTACAATGGCGCTAGTGCTTAGGTGATTAGTGGGAATCACCCGCTAATCACCCTAGTGTAAATGGGCCCTGAAAGGTTTTTCCCTTTGTTTACTTTAACAAAGCTTAAAGTGGCCCCATCTTCCAGCTTATAGCCATTGATGGCTAGCCAGGCAGGAAGGCTAAAAACCGCAGGTTATTGTAAGATATTTGCCCTAGGGAAGAAGGATGGCAATTGCCAATTTTAGTGCCAAGAAAGAAGCTATATCCAAGAATTTTGATTTGTACAAAACAAAATAAAAAGAAAGTCTTTAAAAACAAAACTCCACAGTTATTTGCATATCATAGATCATCACTACTCTCCACACCTGAGGCCTTGGGTTACAGGTAGTCACTAGAAGAGCTAGAATATGCTTATTCCAAACCAGTGCCTATTAATTCTGTCACCAATATCACATGACAAGAGATGGTGACTGTTGTCCAGTGACAGTTAACAAATCAGGCTGAGGCCTCACCCTAGAATTATAATCTACTTTAAAAAGGAACTCCAGTGAAAATAATGTAATAAAAAAGTGCTTAATTTTTACAATAATTATGTATAAATGATTTAGTCAGTGTTTGCTCATTTTAAGATCTTTTCTCTCCCTGATTTTACATTCTGACATTTATCACATGGTGACAATTTTTTTCTGCTGGCAGGTGATGTCACTGGAAGGAGATGCTGCTTGCTTTTTGGCAGTTGGAAACAGCTGTTTTTCCCACAGTGCAACAAGGCTCCGACGGTGTGGCAGTGTGAGGCACTGAAATCACACTGTGGGAGGGGTTTCGCCACAAAATCAGCGATACAGAGCCCCCTGATGATCCGTTTGAGAAAAGGAATATATTTCTCATGGGAAAGGGGGTATCAGCTACTGATTGGGATGAAGTTCAATTCTTGGTTATGGTTTGTCTTTAATGAAGTCTGTACTGTGGTGCTCTGGGTAGCACTAGCAGTACTAGACACTTTTGTTGCCTTTGACATGCTAGCGAAAGCAGTTGGGGGGGGGGGGGTTCCATAAAAAAGTACGCTACAATAGATTTCTTCAGTTCCAAAATCCTATCGCCATGGAGAAACCTCCTTCATTCTATATTGTGGTAACGAGCCCCTCTGATGTTCAAAAGTGAACCAAACACTGCCAGTAAACTCTCTTGGGAGACAATTATTTATCTGGTACCAGAGGTGCCATAGGAAACATGGGCAGTTTTCTTTCAGTTATAACTGAGAGCAACTGATTAAGTGTTAAAGTTAACCTGTGCTTCGTAATACCTAAAACTTTTAATACCTTTTATCATTTAATCCTAATACTGTCACCTAAGCTCCCCCAACCTTACTGGCCTCTTAAAGTGGCCATACATTGTCAGGCGGTCCCCAGATTTGACTATCTGATAGATCCCTCTCTGGATGAAACAGATTTCAGCACGAAATCGATTGGAAATCTGTGGAGCCGCCTCCACCTGCCAGCCTGGGCCCCCCATGTCTCCCCCTTGTAATCTGTACCCCACTGGCTGTGTAAAGTGTTGCAGGCCCACCTGTCTGCCAGCGTGTCTTGTGTCTTTCTCCATTGCCGCTGGGGGGTGCTTGTACCATGTGACCCTGCCACATGTACTGACGACGTACATGCAACAGGGTACAGGCGCCCCTGGCGGCAATGGAGAAAGATGTGGGACGCAGGAAATTAATCACCGCTACCATTGTGCACCCGACCAATCCTTTTAGAATCAGATCTTTCCAGCATACCAGCCGATCGATTTTGGCTAGAAATTGATTGAAATAACGATTAATTGGCCAAGCTTTGATCTTCGATCTCTGCCAGATTTGATCAATATTGAATCTACCAAAAATAGTGTAATCTATGGGAACCTTTACTTAGTCCTGACAGATACTCACCTCTGCTCTTTACCCATGCACTGACATTTTCTGTCTGCTGATTATAAATAAAAAAAAATTTTTATAAGCAAGCAAGCAAGCAAGCAAGCATGTTTACTGATACGCTCCCATGAGCCTATGTTATACCAACATCCAACCAAACGCCTTACAAGCAAGATTACTTCTCAATGCACTATGTAAAGTGTAAAAGTCACTGCAGACCTTAGCTTTCTACCTAAGAACTGCTTTCAGAAATCGGCATCCAATTGGTTCCATGGTGTAATGGTTAGCACTCTGGACTTTGAATCCAGCGATCCGAGTTCGAATCTCGGTGGGACCTTTTAAATCTTATTTCTGAAGGCATTCGTTGTTAGCATTCGTTGTTATTATTTATTTCTGAAGGCATTCGTTGTTATTATTTATTTCTGAAGGCATCCGTTGCTATTATTCACATACAACACCACCCCCATTTCCTATGCTATTTCTAGCATCAAGGTCGCTGACATGCGTTTTGTGTACCATGGGACTTCAAAAGAGTACATTGATTTATATAATCATTTTCTTCATATCATCTGCTGAAATAACACACAGCAATTATTTGAACCATCTATGCTGAAATGAAGCTTGCTAGAACTATGGTACCTATAAGGAATTAGATAATAAGAACTTTTAGACAATGAGGTTTAGATAATAAAAGGAGCTTGTTAGATTTTGTGGTATTACAATAATGATTAAAAGTGATCGTTAAAAACTATGGTCTCCCCGTCGGGGAATCGAACCCCGGTCTCCCGCGTGACAGGCGGGGATACTTACCACTATACTAACGAGGATTTCCATGATAATCCATGTAAAAGTACAGGTGGTATAGTTTGGAGTTGTGAAGCTCACCTACTTATTGTAGATGAGTTCTACTTATACTGGACGGTTTTCTCTGTGCTGTGCACTCATGAACTCTTCTTTCAGCCCCCGCGTGTATTAACAGTCACTGGAAAGCAAATACCTGTATTGTTAGCACGGTTCATAGATCTTCTGTGCTGCGCGTGTGTATTGCTTCTAAATTAAGTATCAGAACGTCAGGATGGCCGAGCGGTCTAAGGCGCTGCGTTCAGGTCGCAGTCTCCTCTGGAGGCGTGGGTTCGAATCCCACTTCTGACAGTTTCTTTTTTTATGATTCCATTTTATTTATGTTACCTGAATTAAACAAAAGCGCTGACTTCCATATGCATGAAATCACATGCTTTCCTAGTAGCTCTGGATCATTCTGCGGTAAGATTTAGGTATGATCTACATTATACAGGAATGTAAAATTTATGGACGCACATTAAAACTAAATAACTTTATAATATGAAACTCATAAAAATGACAATAAATACGGTGAACAGAAATATAATTTAAAACGCCAATGCAGAGAAAAAGATTGTGTCAGAAGTGGGATTTGAACCCACGCCTCCATTCGGAGACCAGAACACCCATGTTAGGGAAGACTTTCATCTTGAGTCTGGCGCCTTAGACCGCTCGGCCATCCTGACACCTGCAAAATAAAGTCGACAAACTCCCTTACGCAAATTTGAACCGGGCCTCACACTCCACTGCTTTAGGCTAGTATTACCAGCAATGGATGCATATATGTACAATAGCAGTGTGTGGTGGATTGGATGAGAATAGCACTCCACTGATTTCAACAGGGTTCTTTTCCACTATGAAATGTGATCGCGATTTTGATCGCGATCGCAATCGCGTTTCAATTTCCACTATGCGATTGCGATTGCGATTGAGCTACTATACTCATTATAGTACAGCTCAATCGCATACAAAACGCGGCAGGACGACGATTGCGCTTTGACCAAAATCGCATCGCAATTGGATCGCACTAATGGAAATTGCTGCTGCAGTTTCCATTAGATTCATGTACCTTGCGATTTGCGATCAGAAGCAAATCGCAAATCGCAGGCTAGTGGAAAAAGGCCCTAACCCTATAACACTGACAGTGTACCTCAGCCATGTAGCCGTATTGCACTGCATGTAGTGGAAACTGGCCCTTACATACATAGTTACTTAGACCATAAAATAAAGCCTGCATGCAAGAGTTAAAGTGGATCCAAGATGAAAAACTATAACAAGTAACTTGTCTATATATCTTATCTAAAGTTTAGACAGCAAATCTAGCTGCAAACAGCTTCAACAGAATGATTATTTCTTCCTGTGATACAATGACAACGGCTTTGTTCTGTTTGTAAACATTACACACAGGCGAGCTGATCTTCATCTCCAGCCCTCAGCCTGTGAAAACCTAATTTCCCCTCCTTCTCCCTCCTCTGAAATCTCTGGCTAGTAACACCTCCCCCTCCTCCTGCCCAGACTGAGCTACCATAAGCCCTTGCTACTGTCTGAAAATGCCAAGGAGCTCTGAAAAGCTGTGGGCGTGGCTTGTTTCATTTATAGGGAATTAGAGTATTTAAACAAAAACAAAAAAAGTATTTGGCTTGAGGAATGCCCTATAAACTATATGAAAGGAACACAATTATGCAATGAGTAAAAGTTTATCTCGGATCCCCTTTAACATGACATGATCAGTTACAATGCAATACTGTGAACAGGCCTATAGAATTATTATTAAGTAAACACAAGATAACATAATCTACACTTCGGATGCGTCCACATTTCTCTGCACTGAACTTTCTAGCCCTGTGTGTAACCCTTTGAATGCTGGTCTAGTCAAAAAAAAGGTGGTTGTATATAATATGCTGTAAATAATTTTTAGAGCAAAGAAGAAATGCTGGGTTTTATTCCGCTTTAATAAGCTGAGTTCATCTAACCCTTCCTGGTAAGTGAGACCTTCTATCCCCCTAATCAATTTCGTGGCTCGTCTCTGCACCTGCTCTAAAACTGCAATGTCGTCATTAATCATGAGGAGTTGTTTGTGGAAAAATATATACAAACTAGACTCAAAAATAAATCAAACTTTTATCCGACGTCCCATAAGGGACCCTATGTAGAGGGTTTCTATACCCAGGTCATAGAAGAGTTTAGGAACCTTGAGAAGAATGACTCTAAACGAAACATCACTAAAGCGGAAGAAAAAGTGATGTAAGATCGAAAGACCAACCAATTGCTAGTGATTAAGCCTGCGGACAAGGGGGGAGGAATAGTACGGATGAATAGGATGGACTATATCACTGAAGCTAAAAGGATCCTGGAAGTTGCAGAATGCTATAAGACCCTATCAGAGGACGCTTATAAGGTATATACCTGTGAGGGCTGATGTCGCCGAGACCCGGGCTGAGCCAGCCACTTCTTGGTCTCGGCGCTTGTTCCCTGCTGATGGCGCTGCCGGTGACTCACAGGCCGCACTTCCTTATAGGTGCAGGGCGCAATCCCACTACGCCCTCCGCAAAGGTAAACAGTAGTCAGCTGACTCCGGTCAGCTGATAGCTGACACCTAGACAGGGCCCTGCCGTGTGATTGGTTGTGTGGAGTGTGGCCGGCCACTGATTGGATGATGTATTGTATTTACAGAAAACCTGTAACTAGAAAAACCTCCCCGGGTGGGTGGGGGGGTGGGGTACTCACCTCGGTAAGGGGAAGCCTCCGGATCCTATTGAGGATTGAGAACAAAGTTCAACACCAGCCTGCATCCTCACAAATCCCTGTTGATCCAGAGGAAGGCGAAAAACCAAGGAATGGTTCAATTAGCCCCAAAAGGGAAAAAAATCCTTCCCGACTCCAGATAGCAATCAGATAAAATCCCTGGATCAACATGTGGTGATATATTGGGGTGCTTATGATGTAAGGATAACAGGAACATATTCTTTTATTTTTCTGCCTGTGTTCCATGGAGGGAGCTGTTGCCTTTGATTGCTTGGGGCAAGGAAGTGGGTATTGTCTTGACCATATGAAGTGCTTTGAGTTTCTGCTAATGGGATTATCTGCCTGGCTTTTTGAACTCAGGAGACGGCCCATTGTCTCAATACACAAAGCAAGCCTAGTCAGGAAAAGTCTAAAACATGTCAGCTTGTGGTGAAGAAACCCTATTTCACTGTGAGGAAATTAAATTATTGGTGGAGTTGAAAAGCCTCACTTAACAATCTCTTGATTTATAGACATTGTAACCTGGGGAAATTGGGCTAAGGAAGTCTTTTGTTGGGTGTGGGTACTATAGTGGATGTTGGATCTCTGAATATCCAATTATGTCTGAGATTTAATTAAAATCTAGTTCCTCCCCTCCCCAAGGAAGTTGCAGCCTCCAGGCGTAGCTCAGAGTATAAAAAGCAGAGGCAGATACCTAATAAAGATCTGCTCTTGGAGATAGCGCATAGCTAGAGTTGATCTCGACTTCTGGTCGAACAAGCGGCATGCTCCTGCCGACAACGTTGAGACCTTCAAGTTGGTAACGTTTTTAATCCCCATTTTTATTTTTACGCAAGTATCCGTGTGTATCTTTGTAACTTTTATCTTTGTAACTTTTATCTTGTAACTATTTTTACTTTGTTTTTTTGTAATCTTTTGTATATATTAAGTTCTGCATTGTTCTATGTTTTTCTGGAATATTAAATTATTATTTAATAAGCTTGACTTCTGCCGTACTAAACTAACACTCATAGCCTAAAGGAGACTGCAGTGTAGCTGTGTATAAGTCCGTGCCTAGTTGTATGTTTGAGCAACACTACCATATGAAATTGTAATTGCATTGTGTGTGTGGGGGCGTTTGTCATACGTTGGCCTAAAGCGCGCAGCTGACCCAACGTACGAAACGCCAGTGCGAGTAGCTAACAGTATCGTTCGGAACGACTGTTAGTGGTTTTGCTGCATGACAGTGTAACTTGCATTACAAGTCAGTGTCTGATTGTGCTGTGTTACTGTACAACTGTACTGTGTGTGTGGGTGCGTGGCGTTCTCGTATTCGGCCTAAGCGCAAAGCTGACCCAAATACGAAAACACGGAGTGCGCGCTGAGGACTCGACAGCAGAGTGGAAGTGTCTAGCGAACCGCTAGTGGTGGCAGTGAGAGGTGTTCTGAGGGGTCCCAGCCTTGTTTTAGCTTGACTAAGGCTGCTTCCCCTCTCAGTCTGGTCAAACCCGCAGTCGAGAACCGTATACGCAGGCGTGCCGCGGGCCGGTTCCTGACAAACATCACTGGGCATTACCTAGTAATTGTAGCCGTGAATATATCTTTAAACGCAAGGAAAGCATCTAAGCCCCCTTTAAATGCAGGTATAGAATTTGCCATAACTACTTCCTGTGGCAATGCATTCCACATCTTAATCACTCTTACTATAAAGAACCTTTTCCGAAATAAATGGCTAAAACGTTTTTCCTCCATGCGCAGATCATGAGAAGGCCTAGGGACAAAAAGCTCATGCACCAAGCTTTTATATTGCCCTCTGATGTATTTATACATGTTAATTAGATCCCCTCTAAGGCGTCTTTTCTCTAGACTAAATAAACCCAGTTTACCTAACCTTTCTTGGTAAGTGAGACCTTCCATCCCACGTATCAATTTTGTTGCTCGTCTCTGCACCTGCTCTAAAACTGCAATATCTTTTTTGTAATGTGGTGCCCAGAACTGAATTCCATATTCCAGATGTGGCCTTACTAGAGAGTTAAACAGGGGCAATATTATACTAGCATCTCGAGTTTTTATTTCCCTTTTAATGCATCCCAAAATGTTAATAGCTTTTGCTGCAGCGGCTTGGCATTGAGTACGATTATTTAACTTGTTGTCGATGAGTACTCCTAAGTCCTTCTCTAAGTTTGATGTCCTCAACTGTATCCCATTTATTTTGTATGGTGCTAGATTATTGGTACAACCAAAATGCATGACTTTACATTTTTTCAACATTGAATTTAATCTGCCTATGTGCCTATATAGTCATCCTATTCAGAACCTGTTGCAATATGTCACTATCTTCCTGAGAGTTGATGATTCTGCACAATTTTGTATCATCTGCAAAAATAGCAACATTGCTCACTACTGCATCTACCAGGTCATTAATAAATAAATTGAAGAGCACAGGACCCAGTACAGACCCCTGTGGGACCCCATTGCTAAAAGTCACCTATTTTGAGTATGATCCATTGACTCTCTTTGTTTTCTGTCCATTAGCCAGTTCCCTATCCATGCACACAGACTCTTCCCCAGTTCTTACATCCTCAACTTTTGCACCAGACTTCTGTGGGGAACAGTGTAGAAGGCCTTTGCAAAGTCCAAGTATATCACATCTACAGCATTCCCAATATCCACATTAGTGTTAGCGTTCACTACCTCATAAAAGCTGAGCATGTTAGTCAAACAGGACCTGTCTTTAGTAAACCCATGCTGATGCTGAGAAATAAGATTATTTTCTACTATGAAGTCATGTATAGTATCTCTTAGTAAGACCTCAAATAGTTTGCATACAACTGATGTTAAGTTTACAGGTCTATAATTTCCCGGAACTGATTTTTTGCCCTTCTTAAATAATGGAAAAACGTGGGCTGTACGCCAATCCACTGGGACTCTGCCAGTTGAAAGAGAGTCACGAAAGATAAGATAAAAGGGTTTATCTATAACTGAACTTAAAGCTGGCCATACACTAGGCCGATTCCCCGCCAATCGACAGCAGATTCGATCACTGGGATCGACTCTGCTGTCAAATCGTTAACATTACCGCTAAATTTCGATCTATTTCGTCCTGAAATAGATCGATCCCGTCGATCGCTCCGTGCGGGAAATTATCGTCGATCGCCCGCGGGTAGGGAGCGCGTCACTAGCGGCGTTCGAGTGCCCAACGACCGACACAATACAGCTGCAATACATTACCTGCTCCGCCAGCATGACTCCCCTGGTCTCCGCTGCTCCGTCTCCGCGCTGGGCTCCGGATCCAGCAGGCTTCACTTCTTCCTGTCCCGGAAGGAAGTTTAAACAGTAGAGGGCGCTCTACTGTGTAAACGTCCCCCAGACGTGAAGAAGTGAAGCCTGCCGGACCCGGAGACCAGACCAGAGTGGAGAAGAAGACAGCGGAGACCTGAGGAGTCGCGCCGGCGGAGCAGGTAATGTACGCGGGGGGGGGGGGGGGGGGGGGCAGGGGGATCGGGGTGGAGGGCAGCGGCAGCAGCACCACCACCACAGATTGTGAACGGTTTCAGGCTGAAATCGATTCACAATCTGTTTGCAGTAAAGGCAGCCATACGATCCCTCTCTGATCAGATTCGATCAGAGAGGGATCTATCTGTTGGTCGAATCTGATGGAAAAACGACCAGTGTATGGCTACCTTAACTCCCTTAGGACCCGAGGATGCATGCCATCCGGGCCAGGTGCCTTGTCTATTTTTAATTTATTTAGTCTTGCCTTCACTTCTTCCTGAGTTAAGTATTTAATATTACAATTGGAAGATTGAGACTCTTCTGCATCTGTAAAATGCATCAGAGGTGTTTCCCTTGTGAAGACAGAAGCAAAGAAAGCATTTGATAACTCTGCCTTACCTTGGTCATCCACCATTGAGTTCCCACCCTCATCCTTTAGGAGTCCTATACAGCCAACATTTCTTTTTTTTTAGAGTTGATGTACTTGTAAACACTGGAAGCACATAGGGAGAAACTGATGTTACAGAGATGGTCACAGGAGGCACTGAGGGGGACACTGGAAGTACATAGGGAGACACTGGAGCATAGCTCCCAACTGTCCCTCTTTTGGAGGGACAGTCCCTCTTTGGGAGCCCTGTCCCTGTTTCTTCCTCATTTGCCCCTCATTCAGGACTTTGTCCCTCTTTCTATGTAAATATATATATTTCTCTACTAAAAATGTGTTTGATTGACTCTAAACTTTATTCCCATCCATAAAATTGATGTATTACTAATTTTAAAATGTTAATATGAAGGAAAATGAACCAGGATAGAAAGGACCAGTGTGGTTTGAATTGTAAATCAACATATTTTTCTTATGAGATCTTTATGGTATGCATGACTAGGGGTATGCTAGGGGCGTGATTAGGGGTGTGGTATGGGGGTGTGGCTTAAGTGTCCCTCTTTCTCATCTCAAAAAGTTGGGACTTGGGAGGTATGAGGCACTTAAGGAGTCACTGGTGGCACAGAGGGGGGACACAGGAAGACACTGGTGACACAGAGTGGAACACAAGAGGCACAGAGAGAAACACTGGAGGTACAGAGGAGGACTGTAGTGGCATAGGGAAATAATGGTGGCACACACTACGTACATAGATATTACTATTAAACCTACTACAAAAACAATTGAAATAAAAAACACCACACTTAGGAGTGTGCTCTGTATCTTGGTGGGCCAAGAGTGCACATAGTTGTCAGGATGGCCGAGCGGTCTAAGGCGCTGCGTTCAGGTCGCAGTCTCCTCTGGAGGCGTGGGTTCGAATCCCACTTCTGACAATAACTTTTTCATTTCCTCTAACGAGCACGTTGCTATTTCTCCCGAACGAGTAGATCCTTAATATAGAATGCGGTTCGGTTTTTTATTCTTGTGGGTTTTTTTAACTTAACGAATCTAGATAATTTCTCACATTTTACTTTCCTTTATCCAAATTGATTCTTTATTTTGAGAGCTGCACTTCCCAGCATACCTCGGCGACTCGCGGCGTCATTTCCGGTCATGCGCGGTGGCGGAAGCTTGTCTGGTGGCGGGAATACGGTGCAGGTGAGGGGAGAGAGGTTTGTATGGGGCAGGTATGTATGGGGCAGGTATGTATGTAGAGCAGCAGACGTAATAATGATGCGTGTTTCCTTGGCAGGTATGAGTGAGAGCGGCGGCGCTGGGCCGTGTATCCGGCTGGACGCTGGGGGGCTCCCGTGTGCCCCTCAGGAGACCCTCTTCCTGCTGCCCTGCATCATCCAGAGACAGGGGGCGGCCAGAGTGCAGCAATTCTTCACCCCGGCAGTGAGAGACTCCCCCAGCGGAGGTGAGTGAGCTGCTGACATACATGTAATGAGGGGTCTTCTGCCTCTTACATGTGTGGACTACAACTCCCAGAATGCTCTGCAGTGAGACAGGAAGACTTCATTCCAGTGGAGAGGCTGTGCCCCCTAAACTTTATATGTAAATACATTCAAATTATTTTATTGTAATACTGGCTATGGTTGGGGAGGGTTATAACCTAAATAAGTTTTTTTTACTGCTGTCCATGGCCTGGTTAAATAATTTAAAATTAACAGATGATGCAAATGAATATTACACTTACCCCATTCTCAGTTCCTCTCAGAAGCTCACCATTTTCTTCTTACAATGATTCCTTTCAGTTCTGACAAGATTTTGTCGGAACTGAAATATATCAGTTGCTAACTTGCTATCAGTTATAACTAAATGGACAACTGATGACCAAGGTAATCTCCTTGTTTCCCAATGGCTCAAGTGGGCCATTTACATTTTAACTGTGCTGACCAGGAAACTGTTATTGGGTAATGGCCATTTTCCAAATGGAGGACAGAGAATTCCAGTGATCACAGTGGACAAACAGGACGCAGGAGAGGAGAAAGAGAATGATGAGTGGAGTACACGGGAGGTAAGTATGACGTGTGTATGTTTATTTTGACTTTAAATTATTAGTTCAGGTTTGCTTAAATAGCCCATAGTATTGTTCAGGGTGCAGTACAATGGTAACAAGCTGGGAGCTAGTATGGCTGAGGTGAGCCAGCGAGAAAGTCCCATATTTATCAGTTCTATCACAGCAATGTCTACAACTTGAAGTGTTCTAATTGGCTGAGTAGGGCGGGAATATTATTACTACAACCTATCTGAAATCTGGCAGTTCGGAAGAGTGCTGTCCACCCAATCATGTTAGCGGAAATTTCCTTATGGGCTTTATTGTTGGCTCACTTCAACCATACTAGCGCCACAAAGTGTGCCTAAACTGCACAAAAACATGCCACACAGTAAATGTGGCCTCATCTAGAAGACACAGTGTGAAATGTCAAAATATAAAAGGGTACTTATCCGTTAGCCGGGCGCATCCTCTAGGTGGCGACAAAACTCCACTAGAGTTACATCTTTCCCTACTATCCATGTCGGCCTGGAGGGGGAATAGTAATTAGCGCCACCTGCCGGATGCGCCCGGCTAACGGATAAGTACCTATAAAAGTTAGATACTTCATTAGTGGGAACCCTTTTGATAGTCCAGAGGCTTCCTGGATCCCTCTGCAGCCCTTAGATTCAGCGTTTCGCCCCTCTTTACAACCCACAGAGGAGCTCTGTTGTGAATGATTGCATTCACACTGGACATGCGCGAGTGCGGTCCGCGTATACCCAGTAGCAAGGAACTCTTTGTGTGTTCCCCCCTTCCCCCTGTGCGTGAGCGTTTCCATCTGATGTTATTCCTACCGACTTTGGAACTCTCCGAAAACCAGCAATAAAGATTTTGCATCTATGAAGAAAGATTTTACCTATGAAGAAAGATTGGGCAAACACTGCGTAAATAATGAATATTGTAAAAAAAAAAAAAAAAAAAGAGCAGTTATTTTCAGTAAAGTTTCTCTTTAAAAGTTTGAATACTGAACTATGGCCTCTGCAATCCTGTTTATGCTGCGCATTGAATGTGTACCGCATTATTCTGATATACCAGCTAGAACACAAATAAACACGAATTATACACTTAATTGTTGTACAGTACCACCAGCTGGGTACTTTTTGTACACTGTTTTTAAAGGACACCCAAGGCGAAAATAAACAAATGAAATAAATGATTATATCTATCTTCCCTCTCCTAAAAATGACTCTTAAAGATATTCCACAGTTTTATTTTAAGTTTAAATCTACTTTTTAAGTTTTAACTGTTTTATTGTTTTTGTTCAATGACACATTCATTGAAGTATGCCAGCGCTAAAATCTATGAACTATTCCCCTTTTTTATCTTTTTTCCTGCTCTCAGAAGCCATTTTCTGCTAGGAAAGTGTTTTGTAGTTGGAATTTCTTATCAGTGAGGGTCACTCTGTAGTCACTTCCTGTCTGAGTCAGCCACTTACATACCTGATATTTAACTCGTTCAGGCAAAGAAAGGAAAAAAAGAGCACAGCATAGTTATTTGTGTGCTAGGCACTGTACATACACGTCTATCTCAGTATGTCACATTTCACCTCGGGCATCCTTTGTTTTTCATTTTGTTTACAATGCAGTCATGTGGTATTTTGGAGGTGGTTCACAGATTATTAGAGATGGTCAGTAGGATGCAAATAATTCTAATGCATGCTACTTCTTGATTTCTTGCTGTCATTAATACCTGTCTTTGTGCAGGAAAGGAAGTCTCGTTCAGAGGCAGACGTCTCCAGGGACAGGAAGTTGCTGTTCCGGAAGGTTATATGGGGATTGTTCTGAAGGAAGACCATAAACCTTGTTCAGAGGAGGAGGTAAAACTGGAGATTACTTTGTAGTTCTTTTTGAAGATCTTATTTAAATTGTGAAGTTTGAATATAGCTCCATGGAATTTTGGTTTTTCAGCTTAAAGCAGACTTGAACACAGAACCTCCTGTCTGCTCCATAAAGATAAGCAACAGCATAATAACATTTAAAGAAAAACATTTCTTTGTTACAGCTGATGCAATAAATCTGCAGTGTGTCTACTTTCATGGAAGCAGCCGTATTGTTAACATCCTGTGTTTACAAGTGAGCTCTCTGCTGTGGCAGTTGTAACTTGTGATTAGTCACAGACGAAGAGGAATTAGGAAGGCTAAACTCTATAAGTACATACAGGGTGCATTTCTCTGTTTTTTTTCTGTCATGTGCAAGAGTACAGGTCCACTTTGAAGGGAAATTCTGCTTATGGTTGGTGTGTGTGTGTGTGTGTGTGTGTGTGTGTGTATATGTGTATGTGTATATGTATATACTGTAGGTTAGGTTGTCAGAGCCTGCTAATTGCTGTACTAGTGCAGCTGTTAAAAATGAGTAACTAGGGCCTCCTGCGCTCTGTAATTACATGCAATTGTATCTGTACATCTTCCCAGGATCGATCGCTGACAGTCAGAGCCACATTTCAATCCTTTATGCAGTGGAACCTGGAGACGCCACCGTCCGCAGACGATGTCTTGGTAATGTCGCTACAATGGCCAATAATTGCTTCAGCGGTAAGGAATCTAGATGAGCACATTTAATTGTTCAACAAGCTGTTGTAGGTCTTGTTTAGATAATCTCAAGCAAGAGCCTGGACACTCTGTCCCCTTGCTGAGCTGATATCAGCATTGCCTGTCAGTGTGTTATACACAAGGACATCAGACAGTGCATAAACAGCATGGGCACACTGCACAACACTGTGTCCTGGCAACACCTTGCAGCATGCCTTACTGCGCACAGCACTGTCCTATTCAACAGAGGTCAGCACTGCAGAAAGCAATACAAGGGGCATGCGTTTCTGAAAAATGCTGAGCCACCTGCATTGAAGAGGAATGTGAATATGTGCGCAAGCCCTTAGCAGATCTGTAGCTGTGTTGTAATGTTAAGTTATGCACACATGCCAGATACAACGCGGTGGATAGTGTACTCCTCTGCTAAGACTCCAGCATAAAAGCTCTAACCACTACCCCACCATGCTGCCCAATATATAGAGACACTCTTGTCTCATGATTAATACTATTGTCATTTTAGGTGTGGTTTGAGTCCTGCAAATTAAAGGCCACCTGACCTGAGAAGGATCTAGAGGCTGCCATATATCTTTTAAACAATACCAGTTGCCTTGCAGTCCTACTGATACTCTGCCTCTAATGGGCGGTTTCCACTGAGTCTTGCAGGACGCATGCCGGCACTTGTAGCAATGCGAGTACCTATATAGGGTTTCGGAAACGTTCTGTGGTAAAATGCCCCGGCGTGTGATTCGGATGGCAAGGCTATTGGTGGAATAAGCAGCGTTTCCCTGCTCAAATCGCTTGCAAAGAAATAAAATGCAGTGGCGTAGCAATAGGGGGTGCAGAGGTAGTGACCGCATCAGGGCCCTTGGGTCAGATCACAGTATTAGCTCTCTATTGGTCCTGTGCTGGAAATAATCACTTCTAAATGCTTTAAATGGTAGTGATCATTAACAAACTGTTCCCCATCCCCTACTTGCACTTTGACATATAGTGCTCGGGGGGGGGCCCCCATGTAAAATTTGCACTGGGGCCCATAGCTCCTTAGCTACGCCACTGATAAAATGGGCCCTAATACTTATAGCTGTAGACTCTGAGCGTGCAGCTATAGACCCAAGCATGCAGATCAGATGTTTGAGTGAAGTCTGACTGGATTGGCTGCATACTTGTTTAAGGTGTGATCCAGACACCACTGCAGCCAAAGAGATCAGGACACCAAGCAACTAGTATTGTTTGAAAGGAAATAAATATGGCAGCCTCCATATACCTCTCACTTCAGTTGTCCTTTAACCCTTTGCCGCCTGCTCCATGCCGATTAGTGTGAACGCGGTGGCAGCCCCAAGTCCTGGGGCCGGGTTTTGCAGGTGCGCGCGCATCTCCACTTGAATGACGGCGCTCCGCTCTGTCATCAGTCTCCCAGCAGCGATCACCGCAAGGAGACTGTTAGATGGCGAAACCATCTATTTACATGGTACAGCGCTGCGATCTATGCAGCACTGTACTGGGGACAGCCATGTGACACGGCTGTCCCCCTGGGTTGGTTTGGAGCAGTCCGCTGTCATGGGAAAGCCAATTGCTGTCATTGGCTGGTTGGGGAGGGAGGGTCTGAAAAAAAACAAATAAGAAAATGTATTAAAAAATAATGTATAAAATAATAAACAAACATTGCAGCAGGGATCATAGCCAAACAGAAAGCTCTGTTGGTGGGCAGAAAGGAGGAGGGGGGGGGGGGGGGGGGAGGAATCACTTGTGTGCTGAGGTGTACTGCCCTGCAGTGGCCTATTTTGTACAAAAAACAAACAGCCTGGTCACTAGGGGTTTAATCCCGTGGTCCTTAAAGTGGACCCAAACTAAAAATACAAGATTTCAGTAATAAAATCTATTTTCTAAATTATAATAATCACAGCCTTTTTTCAGCTGCATGATGACAAATATAAAATATTTTACATTTATTGGAGGAACCCCTCCCTTCCTTTCATATTGCCGGGACAGAATCCGGCAAAATTCTGGAGTAGGTGGTGCCTGGCAATGAAGGAATTGCTAATGGCAGCCACCTGTATAACCCTAGTTATGAAAAGAGAAGGGGGATCTATTTATGTGTCAGAGTGGTGCAACTAGATATTTTGAATTAAAAAAATGTTTGGTTTGGGTCCGCTTTAAGTGGTTAAAGAAGAACAAAACACACAAATAAGAACAGAGACCAACAAATCTTTCTTCCGCCTTTACTGTTCCTGGATCTTATTCCTCCTCCCTTACTTACCAAAGGGGGTAACTGCCACAATTCTGACAGGGCTCTGGGAAGAGGGATATCACAGACTGTCATTACCCTCCCCTTTCTACTTGGGTCACCTGTACTTTACCACGTTTGGGATCACAATAGCACCTCTTGAAGCAAAGGAGTACTTCCAAACATGACCCTGGATGTTGGTTATGAGGAGTACACAAGTCTCTTTAATGCCTTAGAATGATTACATCCTCTGTGAGAAGATAGTTAAAAGCTGACAGACCGTTTCTACACACATACAAGTGCACACATGTTCATAGCATGGCGGACCCAGCGTCCCCAGCATTTATGCTAATTGCCGGGTGCGGTAACCTGCTGAGTGTTTTATCTGGCATTCTGAACCATTAATAAAATGCAAATGGGATGTTTTTAGAAAACCTATGGGAACGGATGTTATAACCATTTGTTTTCAAATTAGTATTTTGCAACTTTTGAAGAGAACCTTAAGTGACATGATGAAATAGATGTGTATGTACAGTGCCAAGCACACAAATAACTATGCTGTGTTGCTTTTCTCCTTTCTCTGCCTGAAAGAGTTACGGTAATATTCAGCTATGCAACTGACATTTTTTATCCAGTTGGGATCCAGTCGGACTACACTGATAAGGATTTGCAGTAATAAAATACTTTCCTGACATAGAGATGGTCTTCTGAGGGCGGGGATAGATGGAAAAGGTCAATAGTTCATATATTTTAGCTCTCTTGAGTCATGGAACAGACTGTTTTATTGAGCTGCGACAAAACAATCCATCTACTTTAAGTTTTAAACCGTAATAAAACTGGGGGATATCTAAAAGTAATTTTCGGTGTAGTAGAATAGATACATGTGTTTATTTTATCAGTTTATTTTCCATTAAGTTTAACTTTAAAGCTCATAGCACTGAGTTATGGTGTATATGTTACGGCCAGAACCCGAAGTTTGGCCACTTCGGATTCTGGCCGGTCAATGTGCCAATTGGCCGCGGTGCTGCGGCCAATGTCCGAAATAAGCCGAATCCTGGCGGCTGCGATCATTTTCCCCGGCGCCGGCTCCACCCCCTGCCATCGTCTTTCAGTCAGCCGGAGACACACTAGTCTTCCCCAACCACCCGAGTCGTTCGTGGCTGCAGGAAAGCAGAGCGGGGAGCACTGCAGACATTGCTTCTGTCAGCACCCGCTCTGCAGGGACGAGACTCGGGGGGGGGGGCATGTGGTGTCCCCCGGCTGTCAGAAGCCGATAGCAGGGAGGCAGGGGGTGGAGCCAGCACCAGGGAAAATGATCGGAGCCGCCAGGATTCGGCTCGTTTCGGACATTGGCCACCGCGCCGCTTCGCACATTGACCGGCCAGAACCAGAAGTGGACAGTCGCCCGGCAGAGATTAGTTCTTAGTCCCTAGGGTGACCTTCAGGGGCCAATGCTGTACAGGCGTGCCACTAGTCTGCTTGTCTGTTACCATGGAGGGAAAAGGAGGAGCAACTCGCGACAGAGTAGCTTCCAGCAGACGGGGTGAGTGGAAGAAGAATGCACTTGGAAGTCGCTAGAGATCTGGTATGCTGAACCTTTAGGTGACTGAGGGGGTTTCTGTACACAAGCTAAATTCTCACCCGTGGTGGTCTTCATCAGCTGCCCCTAATCGCGGCTAACATGGGTGCTTGTAACTGCACCCATATTGTCAGGCACAAGAGAATGGGAAGTCTTAGGTTGAGCCATCGGGTTTAGGTGTTGCTGGGGGGTCCTTAGGGTCAGGCAGTCAGAGGGAGGGCTTGTTAGAGTATGGTTAGGCCATGCTGAAATAGCGGTAAATATTACTGATACTCCCCTAGCAGCTTCACTGGGCTTTTTATCCCCCATACATTTTAATGGTGTCTGGCTACTTAGTATGGTAATTTGAATAGTGGAGATGTTACACATTTTGGTTTCAGAGTGTAGCTGAGAAGTGAAGTATTGGTGTGTACACTTACCTGGGGCTTCCTCCAGCCCCGTGAGGTGCTGGGCCACCTCGATGGTCGATCCGTTTACTTATTCCCCCCCCTGGTAATCTGGCCAGTCGCACACCTCTGCGCATGCGTGGCTTGGCCGCACCCTTGCACCAGGAAACGTTCTGTGCCAGTGCAGTAGTACTGCGCAGTTCTGCCGTTCTCCCCTGGCTGCAAAAGCGTGATGGGGATTGTACCCCGGGTCTTGCATGCTCAGAAGAGCGTGGCTGGCCAGAAAGGGGGGGGGGGGGGGGGCAGAGTATGGCAAGGGAGCCCACACACCTCATGGGACTGGAGGAAGCCCCAGGTAAGATAAATACACCAATACTTAACATCTCACGTTTCCTTTAAGCTATAGAAAAGTGTGCTGCGTTTATCTGACTTCCATTTTCTTTCTTCTCCCCCCAGATCCACGCTCCAGTCGATTAGAAGCTCAAGTTTATTTTTCAGCATCTGTAAATACAAAATCCGGACTGTATGATAATGTACTTAGGCTGGAAACTATGGTATTGGAGGATCATCATTTTTGTAATAAAAACTTGATAATGTTATGAGCTGTCACTGTGTTTCCTATGGATCCTATAATTACAATGGAAATATATTTATATTTAGAAAAATGTGGAGGCGACCATTGCTGAAGTTAAAATGTGTATATAAACATTTTTTTTTCCAGTTTAGGTGTGCTTCACACTACACATTTTAATATTGATCAGGTTGATAACTGAAAGGGCTCATTCACATTGCAATCCATTCACTTTATTGTTCGTGTTTGGACTTTTTATGAGTTTTTTTTTCTCCTCCCGGCGCTTGGGGGGGGGGGGGGGGGGGGGCGCGCTGCGTTTTTTGTAAAGCACTTCAATAAGCGCTTTTTCAGAGCGAATGCGGTTGTTTTTTTTCTACTCACTGACGTAAGTCAGGGAGTGAACTTTTTGACCTGGAAAAGAATAAATACAATGTATTTATTCTTAACGCAAACTATGCACAAACCGCGCTGATATGAACCTTCTCATAGATATTAATTGCACAAGTGTTTTGGGGGCGATTTTAAATCTCGCCTGCGCTTGAAAAAAGGCTGAAAACGTTAGGGTGAACGAGCCCAAAATGAACCGTGTATAAGCTTTTCATGAGACATTTGCCACTGGGCTTGCTTACTCTGCACTTGGTAGATTCAGCTGATGGGTGGGTCAATCACAAGGGTCTATGTGACCCACAAGATGGGCGTGGCACAGCAATAGCATGTTAGCGTTGTTCTATTAGCTGCACAGCTCACCATCACATTCAGTTACAGATAAAAATATATACATCTATAGGCTTGTATAGCTTTTTTTTAAATCTGAAAACGCTGTACCAGAAGTCATGCTAATTTCACTGTAACAGAAAAGCCCAAGAGAATGTATATTTCCATTCAAGGCCAATATCAGAGTATGAATAGCGAGATGCTGGAATGCAGAACTGTGTAACAAAGAGCATACAGGATCTTCTCACAATCCAAGAATGCAGCTGTAGCCTAGTGTGGAGTAGTGATGAGCAACGCAGTTCCAATCCTTTAAACTTGCAGTAAGGGGGGGGTTCAACTTGCTCCATGTTGTGTTCAGTCACGTTCCACATCATCCCAATACTTCTTCCGGGTTTGATGGAGGAAGTATTGGAGCGATGTAATGTACCGTGGAGTGAATCAGCTATATGTGGCAACCAACCTGAGATGAATAGAACAAATATTTATACTTACCTGGGGCTTCATCCAACCCCCTGTAGACTGTCTGCTCAACTGCCATCCTCTGCAGTGTGGCCCAGTAAATTCCATGACTGGCCCAATCATGCGAGCACTGTAAAAACAGCGCAGGTAGGTTTGGGCGCAGCCGGCGCCACCATACTCTTAATAGGAATTACGGCTATAGCGGCGCACAGTGACTGATTTGGGTGCTGTCAGAAGACTGAGCACAAATCACTATAAGAACTCTAATTCAGCCACCAGCAATAGCTGGAAGCCAAATCAAATCTTTCCCTACCATCTGACCTGGAGGGGGAATAGTAATTGGTGCCACTGGGACTGGAGCAGGGTGAGCCATTTATCGGCTTTCCCCTGCGCCCAAATATCCGGCCGGCTATATTATAGGTACACCCAATCGTGGGCCAGTGCATTTGCAGTCTCTGCCACACACAATCGCCCTTCCATAGCTGGAGGCATTCTGCGCATGCTCAGTTCAGACTGCGCAGAACGCTAGTAAGAGCAATATCATGGGGCACTTGCAGCCGGGACCATGCATGTACAGTGGCCACAATCTGGCTGGAGAGCGGAGGGGGTTGGGAGGACAGCGATGGTTCCTACAGGGAGCTGAAGGAAGCCCCAGGAAAGTATAAAACTTATGTTCTATTTATTCTCTAAATAAAGGCTGCTTTGTTTGAAATGCAGATTCCGAACTGTGGCGCTCATATCTAGTGTGGAGTTGTTATATCCCAAAACCACCATATACGTCAATTGGCTTCCCCCTAAGGAAAAAATTGGCCCTTAACTAATATAGACATAGGACTACGGTAGGAATTATATTGTGAGCTCCTCTGGGGGACAGTTAGTGACATGACAATACTATATACTCTGTAAAGTGCTGTGGAAGATGTCAGCACTATATAAATAACAATAGAACAAAAACCATCAATAAAAAGGTGAAATGATTCTTTAATCTTTGCAGCTTTTAGAAGTGTCACACAGTAACGAGGCTATAAAGACAGCGGTCACTTTTTTGTAATGTCACTCTTTAGTACTAAATATAATAAATAAAACAAATATATAAAAACTATACATTCCATTGGAATCCAACACTTGTCTTTACAACTTTCTGCGGCTGGTTAGAATGAATCTTTCACTGAACTTTAGTAACCATTGAATGTTCTAGAAGTATTCTGCCACTTGCAGCTGACCCATAATGCTTTCAGCAACAGCCCACAGGTACTGGAGGAATTCTGCTGCAGAGGATATTAACAAGGTGTATATATATATATATATATATTTATTTACCCAAGGAAAGAAACAAAACTCCTGATACAAGTATTTTCTTATAGATGCTCCGTACATATTGTAATCACTAGGGGGCATATATCCGCTATGGCAAACAGATGTAATAGAGAGAGTAGGATCTGCACATCAGTCACTAAAAACATTAAGGCTGGTTTCACAGTGGGACGTTACAGGCGCACGTTAGTGCAGCCTGTAACGCAGCCCACCGCACAGCAATGAAAAATCAATGGGCTGTTCACAGTGCCCACGTTGCGTTACACAGTAACGCTGCGCCATAAGTCAACGTACTGCATGCAGTACTTTGTAAGCGGCAGAGCCGCGTTAGACTGTTTGCACATGCTCAGTAACATTGGGGAGGAGCGGAGAGCGGCCAGGCACATGGCTAATTAATATTTACTGCACTCAGTGACGTGCAGTGTTTACTTCTTGGAGCGGCCCCTCTGTGCGGCGATTGGCCGGGCAGGACCACGTGATGCCGCATGCGTCCAAGAGTGCGCATCACGGACGCCAGAGTGAGCTGCACAACGCGCCTCACTCTGACGTCCAAGGCAGGGAGCACCAGGCGTTGTGTTAGGGGCACGTTATGCGACCATAACGTCCCCTAAAACGCAACATCCTGGTGTGAAACCAGCCTAAAGAAAACCTGTAATGAGAAAAACCACCTGGGGTGGGGGAAGCCTCCGGATCCTATTGACGCTTCCTTGTCCCCCTCGGTCCCACAGCGGTGGAGATAAAGCTCCCCGAACAGCGAGGATGTAAATATTTACCTTCCCAGTTCCAGCGCAGCAGTGGCTCTCTGCTCAGAGATAGGCGGAAATAGCCGATTGATGTCGGGCCACTCTACTGCACAGGTGCAAGTCTCCTGTCCAGTTGAGCGAACCCGACAGAGATTGGCTATTTTTGCCTATCTCAGTGCGGAGAGCCGCAACAGCACCCCCGCTGGAGCCAGGCAAGGTAAATCAACCACAGCTTGTCGAGGGAAGATTCCGGGACACTTCGGGGGAGCCAGGGCTGGACTGCCTGCCGCTACAGGGGAGGGGGAAGCCTCATTGGGACCCTGAGGCTTCCCCCTCCTGCGGTAAGTACCCTCCAGGGGAACTTTTTTTTTTTTTGTTACAGGCTCTTTTTAACCTCTTGAGGACCACAGTGTTAAACCCCCCAAAAGACCAGGCAAGTTTTCATTAAATTGGCCACTGCAGCTTTAAGGCCAAGCTGCAGGGGGGGGGTCACATGACACAGCCCACAAGTGATCTTATCCCCCCCCCCCCCCCCCCCGAAACAGAACTCTCTGTTGGTGGGGTTTGATCACCGTCCAGATTTTTTTATATCATTGTATCCACACCCCCCCCCCCCCCCCCCCCCCGCCAGCCAATCCTTGCACTAGCGATTTTCAAGGTGGTTTTAAAAATCGCCAGCGCTCAAAAAAAGCGCAAAACGCCTTCGGTGTGAACGAGCTGATGCAAGCAAATTTGAAAAACAAACAAAAACGTACTTACCCGGGGCTTCCTCCAGAACCTGGCAGCCGTCCTGTGCTCTCCCCGCAGCTCTGCATCCAGCCAGTGGTCCCTTCCGTTGCAGATACCGACGGGCATCTACTGCGCCTGTGTGAGAGCCGCTTGCGCTGACATGGTCTGGAGTGTTCTGTGAAAGCGCAGAACTACTGCACAGTACACTTAATCAGTTGGTGTGCGTTAGTATGCGTTGGTACGCGTTTTTTCCATAGCAGTGCATTGTGACAAAGATTTCAGTTAAAACGCGTTAAGTGTGAAAGGTGCCATAGAAAAACATGGGACTTACTTTGAAAATCAGTTTTCTTTCTGTTTTAACTGAGAGCAACTGATTAAGTGTAAAAGGACCCTACAGATCACGGCAGCGCGAGCGGCTCCCGCGAAGGTGCAACAGATGCCCGTCGGTATCTGCAACGGAAGGGACCCCGGGCCACCGGCTGGATGCAGAGCTGCGGGGAGGGCACAGGACGGCTGCCAGATTCTGGAGGAAGCCCGGAGTAAGTAGATTTTTTTTTTTTCTTATTTGCTCGGACCTAAGCATTATTTTACGTAAAAATCCTGTAGTGTGACATTGTGTAAGTGTTGCTTTGCCTCACACTTCTGGCTGCCACATGTCCTCTCCAAAACAAAAGATGCATTTACTGGTGTCGGGATTTTCAAAGGTGTGGAGAAAGCCTACAAGTGTATTGGTCTCATTCCTGCACACATCTCCCCCTATGCTATCATACAGCGACTGGAGGGGGAAAGGGCTATTTTCTTTTTTCTCCTGGCTGTGTGATCAGACAGAAGAGGAACCATTCACTGCCCAGGAAATGCCACCCTAAGGGTGTCTCCAACCCTGAAGCAACCTAAAAAAGAATAGTTAGACACCTATGGAGAGGGAAAGTTCTAGATTCCATAGACTTCCGGATCCTCTCTCCATGTCCTCGTTCCACCAGGTAAAATTATCAGATCTCAGGCTGTCTTCATAAGTACTAATTTCCCAAAGTAAGACGAGCAGATCTGTACTACGCAAGTACAGGCTTGTGCATGTGCAGTACAGATGTGCCCATCTTTGCACTGAAGGATGCCTTCCAAGCACTCCTGGAGGCGTGGAACTTGAACTGGGGACAGTGAGGGAACAAGGACACAGAGAGAGGAACAGAAATGCTCTATGAGATCCAGAACTTTCTCTCTCCATTGTGTTATATCTAACTATTCTTTTTTAGGTTGCTTTGAATCTCATTCAAACCATGTGCAGCGCAGTGTAGTTCGAGACCCTACTCCACACATTTAAAGTTTAATAACTTGGGATGTACACATGGTAGAAATACGTTGTAAACTGGATACGAAAGCTATGTTTCTACAGATTTTATGCATCAGCGTTCTTAAAATCTTAACCAAGTAGAATTTATAATAAGTTTGGCAGCATGAAAGAGCCCGATCTGCTGCACCCCATGAAGTCATGCATAATCGGATATCGTTCCCTCCGTTTTGTAGAAATATTGGTGGCCAATGTTACTTTGCAGCATTGTAGAATGTCCCTGAGATGCAATATCTGGTAATTGAGAAAACAATGGCTGTACAGATACGCTGCTCGACCACAACCAAGTAAGAGAGGAGGGTGTTTTGGTGCCGGTGGTAAGAACAGCACAGTTTTTGTATATTTGCGGTTTAGAGATCCCTCATAGTGGATCCCTGTACAGCGTTATGTAACATCTGTACAATCGCTAGGTTTTCCCACGAGGTGAGCATCTTTATTGATGGAAATCTAGTGTCTGTACACATTTTGAAATGCTTAAATTTTTCAGACAGCCCTTCTTTCAGCAGCATGATGTTCCCTGTTACTGTGCTTTAGGACATTATTCTAGACAAGAGGATTGTTAGAGCTGGACCAATTACGTGGCAGCCTCATTCCTCTGATCTGACCCTACTTAGCTCTCTGTATGGGGTCACGCTCCTTAGTTGAGCTTTGGCCTGGGACCCACTTGAGTGCATTTGGCAGTGTCTTTGGATCGCGGACGATTGCTGGGGATTCCAAAAGCACTTTGCCAAAGCTAGTTTTTTGAGGGGGACCCATTTAAGCGATTGCGATTAGGGCAAATCACTAAGACGGGTCCTGCAGCATTTTGGGAGTGCTGAAAAATCATTTTTTCAAAGCAATTTTGCAGTGATTTGGGGGCAATTTGAATATATTTACCTGGTGTTCCGAAGTCCGGATTCTGACTCGGAGCCCCGCCCCCTAGCACAAGATGTCACAGGTGATTCTCTAATTGGAACTAGCGAAGCACCTATGACCTCTTGTGCTAGGGGTGGGGCTACAGGCTGGGAGTCAGACATTGGCACACCCGGTAAGAATGTTAAACTTTATTCCCACAGAAAACTGCAAATTGGAAGCACTGTGCAGTTTAGTGAACAGCACTTCCAAACGCCCAGGAACGGCAGCACCAATCCCTCCAGGGATCACCTGCACAATTGTAAAGCAGCTACCCCCAGTGGGTCCCAAGCCTCAGGCGCTATCCATAAAATCACTGAGCAGCATCTAAGGAATGCTTTCAACAAGATGGAAAACCAGTGGGCACGATGAGTCACAAAAGATGGTGGTCATTCTTACAGCGTCATTGTGGAGCCAATTACTCTGGCTTGTATGTAAATCTGATGCTAATTGTACGTAGCGGCGTCCAATCAGAATTGATAGGAAGTGCACCTGACAGGAAGCAGATCCAATTCCAAGCAGCATACATTTGCATGAAATGTATATATCGGCCATCATTTTAGCATCTCACTGACCATTCCTAGTGGTCATGTTGAATGTCAGAAATGTGAGCAGCATTATAGTAAAACATCCATATACATTTCCTATGCAGTTGACGGTGTATCTCTACCATGTGTACATTTAAAGTTATTAATGATGAAGGTTGAAGATATTCCTTATAAACACCATGCAGTGTCCAACTCCCAGGGACATCAGACCTTGCAAGGAAAGCCACTAGTGTGACTCTAGGGAGCTTGGTGCAATTACACTCTGCTGTATGGTGACCCAAGCAGTGTAATAAATAGCAAGAGGCATCCTAGATCATCATCCACTTGCTTCCCATGGTGTGGACAAGCTTTTAAAGTACACCTGCACCGCAGAGCAGGATTATCCACCAGACATCATAGGCAGGTTATTGGGGCCTAGCAGGTGTCAAGGGGCCCACCTTCCACCTTATTTGTTTTCTCTCCACCTCAGCTTACCAAAAGAGGGCCCCAAATATACTACATTGCTAAGGGCCCCAATACATCTTCATCCATCTCTGCTGCAGTGTGAGGGATATGGTAGTGGCCATATTTATTCCCTTTTATATACCAGTTGCCTGGCAGTCCTGTTGATCTTCTGGCAACAGTAGTGTCTGAGTCACAACCCTGAAACAAGCATGTTGCCATTCCAATCAGACTTGCGTCATCTGCATGCTCATTCAGGGTCTATGGCTAAAAGTATTAGATACACAGAATTAGGGGGACAGCCAGGCAACTAATATTGTTTAAAAGGAAATAAATATGACAGCCTCCATATCACTCTCACCTTGGGTTCCTCTTAAGTAGGCCACACACACATCGATTTTCCTGTTGGCAAGTACGATCACTCTGATTGAATGTGTCAGGAATCTATAGCACAATATGCTGCAAGGATTAGATTTTTTAATACATTTTTGCAAAAAAAATCAATAAAAATGGTTGATTGAATGGAGATGGCAGCAGAGCAGTAGAGCCATAGCATTGCACTGCATTCAACAGTGCAGGCCTGCAGTTCGAACGATTTACAATAGATTCCATGCTCAAATCTATTAAAAATCTGTGTGCAGTGTGTGGAGGGAATAGATCTCTCTCTGATGAGATTTAGATCAAAGAGGGATTGAACAGTTTGCCAGATTGGAAGGCAATGTGTGTATGGACATCTTTACAGCCCAAAGTAGCCAAATATAGATCAAAGCATATGTCGTTTGGAACTACCATGCTTTCATACGCCTACCGAACATTCTCCTGTACCTGATGAGCAAACCTTCGCTAGCTTAGAAGACCAAACTGAATCAGGGCCAACCACATCTGTGGCAAAAAGGGCCTCCAATAAGCAACAACCACCAATCAGATTTCAAGTTTACAAGAGCCTGACATTGCTGCTCTTTGCCCTGCCCTGAAAGCTTATTCTGCTCCCAATACACAGAGTGTTGGAGCGGGGGTGAATAAAGGTGAAAACTGTCAAAATTCAAAACGTATGAAAACATAGTCTGCTTAAATATCTCTCTTCCAAAGAAGAATGCCACAGTCTTCACAAAAATGCCAGCCTCCTGGTGGTGGAAACACTAGCATGTAATCAGAGACACTGAGAATAAAAAGCGTGGTTCGCATGTCCGTAAAAACAAGGAGGATTTGATTATCCCAGGGTTGTGAGAATAGTTGCATCAGTTTATACTTGTGCGTTTAGAGTAGCATTTCCCATAGTTGACCTCGCAGCAGCTCATATATAAACACTGTTACAGCTCCAGGTGGCCACTCACAGCTTGGACCAATTGTAGTCTCTAGCCGTAAGTCACCATGAAGACAGTATCCAGCCACGTTCCCCTCTAGCGCTTGGCTAAAACGTGGTTCCCGATATCGTTGTGAAAGAGGGCTGTTGTCCGTGGTAAAAGAAAAAAGTTTCTGGTACAGTGCATGTTTTCCTTCTCTACCACTTCCCTCGTTTGCTCCAGTCCTTGGGAGTAAAGTGCAGACATTTGGAGTCTATCCTGAGAACTCGCTTCAGCATGGCTCTTTCATGCCCTTCTACGATGTCTTCTGACAGTGTGAGGATATACTGACCCTAAAAGAAAACACAAGATTGAAAACACAAGAGAAATGCAGGAAGAAAAAAATACATACTTTATTCAACCCAACATGAAGGGAGTCTGAAGCAAAATACACTTATGATAGAATGAATTGTATGTAGTACAGCTAAGAAATAGAGCATTCAATTAATGTTTTTCCATCCCATGCAGAAGCATTAAAGGGGGTTATAATTTCCCAAAAATTGTTAGTACCCCAGACCAGTTACCTGGTCTGATGCTTTTGCCTAACTGCAGGAACTGTGCAGAACCATGGCCAGCGGGATTTTGAGAAGTTTTTTTTTTTTGTCTGCAGTACAAAACATATCCCAGCATGCAAATAACAGAAAGCTTCCTATTTCTGATAAGATAAGGACCAGTTGGTACTTGAATCCCCTCCCTTTCAAGAGTTTCACAGAATACGCAAGCAGCTCTGGGTGACCCAAAACCACTAGAAAAATATAGGGGATTAAAAGAGACCGAAAAGCCCTCCCACTAAAAAGCAATGCTTAGTATGGTTTGCCTTCTTAAAACAGAAGGTATTTGCGATAATTCAGCTTGATGCATGTAACTGTGGTTGTTACCCAACACTGCTGAATATGCAAATGATCTCTTTATGCCCCTGAAGCCAAGCTTACATCCAGAACCGCTGGTGTATAGCAAGCCTATAGCTTATAAATTAAAACCACATCAACCCAACACGCAGACAGACTATTGCATTCATGTGGCCAGGAGCGTTCTGCGCATGCGCTGTAGCAACATTTGCTTACTGCACAAGCACATAGCCTTCCTGACCATAGGAGCAGGAAAGAGGACGCGTGTGGCATGGGGCCGTGCATCCAGCGTTGGAGGGGGAAAAGTGGAGGAGCAGCGGAATGGGGGATAATGGCAAGGGACCAGGAAGACTCCAGGGGGCTGGAAGAAGCCCAAGGTAAGTAAACGGGCAATTTTGTTTTTACGTTTAGTATTCCTTTAAATGATATGTAATACTGAGAGGTTTACCTTGTAGTAGTTGATGAGGTTCAAGTACTGCAGCGTAGAGATAACATCTTCCTTCTTTATGCTGGTTATCTCGCTTATTTCACTAAAAAAATAAAAGACTTTTTCAGTATCTTAGTACACTTTATTCTTGAAGAATCTCTGACTATTCCCCCTTCATCTATTAAACTCCATCTCTGTCAATCATTTGCCGATCATTCCTTTGCATCTTACTTTATAGTAATCTGTGGTCTTTCTCCCGTCTCGGTCTTCAATTCCATTAAGATTTCCAAGATTGTCTGAGACCAGTAACTACGGTAAGACAAAAGGCCCAAATCAGAGAGTGGCTTTTCAGGAGTGCCCGTCTTCCCCTCCACCTTGGACAATTCGTAACCTGGTCGGAGACAGAAGGTGTCAGGTGTGAGGAGGCACAGCAGTCAGACATTCGCGGGGTGTAAGGGTGGTACTTCAGTGTCTGTAGCTTACTTACTGAATTCAATGAGCAGTTTGCCATACCCTCTTCTTTGGTAAGGTGGCAAGGTGAGGATACAAGCCACATTATAATCCTCCGTAGACTCCTTTTCCTGGAAAAGTGTACAAAGCAAAAACTAATAAATGGTTTGTCTCTTTCTCTCTCTCTCTCTCTCTCACAGCATCATATGGATTTTATTTTACTACTGACTAAGAAATTGTTCACTGCTTGACACAGCTAGACATATGCCCTGATTATAGCAAGCTGGATATATTAAAAGCTCATACAAACAACACCCTATGGATGTCCAATTGCACACATTACCTGCTCATGTGCAAGGGTCCAGCACTTCTCCAGAGCAGCCCCTACCGTCTGGAACTCCCTTCCACCTCTCATCAGGCTTGCTGCTACATTCAACTCGTTCAAGCAGGCCCTAAAGACCTATCTGTTCAACCTTACTTACCCTCCATCCTCTTTTTCCTAGAATCCTCCTCTGAATAGAACCATACATGGAGCCACTGACACCAGTGTAGTATTTGGGTCCGCTGACACCAATGCAGTATGTAGGAAGGGCCCACTCTAATACCTATAATGTATTGGGGGAGGGCCCACTGACGACACTGATGTATGTGGGGGGAAGAAGGGGGTGATCTATGGCCCCGGCAGGGCGGTGGGAACGCGTGTAGTTTGAAGGTGTGGATACAGTATTGTCACTAAAGGTCTAACAGAGCTGCTGGTCACGGTTCTTGTACCGGCGATTCACGGCAACCTTGCGCAATATTGCACTCTTCAAAGGGTTGTTCTAGTATATGCCTGTGTGTTTTTTAATAAACGACACCATGCCATGATAGTGTGTTAATGGCTCTTGTCTCAGTTATCCACTGTTGCCTTCAGTGGTGTGTTTAAAGGGAAATTTAAGGCTGGTTTTGACTGATCCGCTCGACACGTGATCCACTCGGCGGACCAGTCAAAACCAGCCTTATCAGTCTGACGACAGCTTGTATTCACGTGCAACCGTCATCAGTACGACCGCCCCGTGAGCAGGTCTGCCGACCCGTACTTTGAAAAAGTATGGCATGTGTACGCGCCTTAAAGCTATATGCTGGCCTTTTGCTGCTGGATTACAAACTCACCATGCACACTTTACATTATATAGAATAGTGAGGAGTGTATTAAAGGGATACCAACCTTAGAAAAGTAACCAACAATGTGGAAGCCTTTGGAGTCATATTCAGTCATGATGTAAAATAAGAAGGGATCCGTATCATAATATAAGGTTTTGTGATCTAAGAAACATTTAGCCAAAAGGCACAAATTCTGGGAATAACTCTGTAACACAAAGGGGAAAAAAGTCATAAAACAATTAGAACTTGTAACGCTTCACAGAGAAATAAAAAATGATCTATGGGTTTACTGAGGATTTTTCAAAGGACGGGTAATGAACTCATAAAGGGGTAACTTTACTTTCATTAATAAAAGACTGTTAACGGACATCAGTGCCGCAGAAGATTTTCTTGTAATTCACAGTCAACTATATATATTTCCATTTTCAATTGCCACCAGCTGAAGGTAAGATCTAACAGCACAAAAATGTTACACTGCAGTACAGAATTCCCAGTACTTCCCATCTTACATGATCATTTAGCTGCACAGAGCAGGCACCTTTGTTACTCTAGCCCTACGTGGCTAGTGACTCTAGGCAACCAAGAAAATATCAATTAAAAATGGTTTAAAGAAAACCTGTAACTAAAAAAAGTTCCCTTGGGGGTACTTGCCTCCGGTGGGGGAAGCCTCCGGATCCTATCAAGGCTTCCCCCGTCCTCCTGTGTCCCACGGCGGCCTTGCTGTGCCCCTCCGAACAGCGGGATGTAAATATTTACCTTCCCGGCTCCAGCACTGGCGCAGTATCGACTCTCTGCTTGGAGATAGGCGGAAATAGCCGATCTCTGTCAAGTCGCCTGCGTAGTACAGCAGACCCGCCAGAGATCGGCTATTTCTGTCTATCTCCGTGCTGAGACACGCAACAGTGCCCCCACTGGAGCCAGGGAAGGTAAATATATCAAGCCTTATCAGGTTTGTCGAGCGAGGATTGCGGGATGCTTCAGGGGAGTCAGCGCTGGATTGCCTGCAGCTACAGGGATGGGGGAAGCCTCATTGGGACCCTGAGGCTTCCCGCTCCCAAGGTAAGTACCCCCAGTTGGCTTACCTTCAATTATGACAACTGTTCCGATGATGTTGACAGTTTAAGGACAAAAAGCACATTTAGAGGCCTGAAGAGACTTCCTCAGGTAAATAACGATCCGCAGCTGTTATCAAGACTTATTTAACTGATGAATTGGTTTCAGGCAACAAAATGCATTGTTATTCGTACTTATTAAAAAAAAAAAGTGTCAAAATTATTGGTCAGCTGTCATCATTGAAGGTAAACCAACTTTACCTTCTTTATACACAGTTTTTAATTATTTCATATTTGTTGGGACACCTCCAGTCACACTAATGTTTCTAACCCGGTTGGGGGTGGGTCTGAAATTTTTTATTTTATGGTTTTAAAATCAGAAAATTTTCCCTTTTTCTTTTGGAGAAGCAACAAGAACAGTACCGTAAAGGCGAGTAGGGCTGGTACTCCCCACATGCGATTATACTGGCAGCAAATTGGGCAACCAGAAAAGTGTGAGTACCCATTTCCTTGGGCTCACGTATTACCTGTGCTATTATTTTGTTTCCGAATACTACTTGTAATCTAGCCCTAGACTTTGCACTTGGCATTAGATTGTGAGTGCAGCTGAGGATAGAGAATCTGCTATTGATGTAGTGGGTCTGGCACACTGTAGAACACCAGTGTCAGTCAACTTTCACCTGCACCAGTGTAGATATTCCGCTAAACAACTTATTCTCTGATGGGCGGTAGACGGCTAAAACGCTCAATAGTAAGGATGAGTTAAACCAGTTTCATGGATTCCGAAACTGTCCTGGTGTACATGAGTGGGGACAGAAAGGGTTAACAAACCTGTGTCGCCTTTTCACCACTGCGCTGCACGCTGCTCTCCATCTCCCTGACACTCACGCCTTCATAGCTGAATTTGTGGTTCTGACAGCGGAAGTGCCAGGAAGATGGAGAGTAGTGTAGCAGCGGTGACATTTGTTAATTAACCCCCTCATTATAATTTGCGATAGCAATGAAAGTCCATGCGATATGCATTTTTTTCCATGTGAAAACACGAATATTAGAATAAGTGTGATACTCCACTGACTTTCTTTGGATGTGAAGTGAATGCATTTTCATACATTTACAAAACGCATACGAATTTTAATATGTGTGAACCCTGCCTTAGCAAAACTGGTCTTGCTCATCCTTACTCAATAGCATCCCTTCTTCTCCCCTAGTGAATAGGTCCTTGAAGAAACAAGTATCATTAAACAATTTCTAATAATATACATCAGGTCCCAAATACAGTAGAATCTGGTTATAGTAAACTACTTGGCCAGGTCCTTTAACGTTTACTAAAAAGGGGATTTTACGGTTGTTTTTCTCAGGGCTGTGGAGTCGGTCCAAAAATCCACCGACTCCGACTCCGAAGTTTAGGATTCCACCGACTCCGACTCCTCTAATTTGCATATTACAATTTTGTTGATTAAAAGTATGTAACATGAAATGAGTCTCTTAACTGCCAACGCTTAGGAATTTTACAAGACAACTGAAGTGAGAAGGATATGTAGACTACTATATTTATTCCCTTTAGACTAAAACTAGTCCTTGGTAAGAGTACTTGTAAAAGGTACAACCGGAACAAAGAACATCTATCAAGTGTGGGTACATGTAAGAATGATGTGCAGGTACTCTGCAGGGGAATGAGGAGATTGTAAACAGACAACACCTCTGTGTTCAATGTGCACAGCATTCTCAGTGGATTCCCTGCAGCTCTGTGGGGAGTGCATATGTAGAGTATAGTACTACTGTGTAACAAAGTAAACCTGAGACAGATGAAATTAAAGTTTTATACATACCTGGGGCTTCCTCCAGCCGCCTTCAGGATAATCAGTCCCTCGTTGTCCTCCTCCACCACCTGGATCTTCTGCTATGAGTCCAGGTACTTGAATCAGTCAAGCGTAGTGCGCATGAACACACTCCGCCGTGAGCGTACTACACCTGTGCAGCACTATTGCGCAGGTGCAGAATGTTCCTGGCTGTGGGAGCGGCATGCGGCCGGACAGCGCTGACTGGCTGAATTACCAGGACTCATAGCAGAAGATCCGGGTGGTGGAGGACAGTGAGGGACTGATTAGCCTGAAGGGGGCTGGAGGAAGCCCCAGGTATGTATAAAACTTTACTTTTCATCCGTCTCAGTTACCCTTTAATTTGTAGTCACCAAACCAAATTTTAATAACATATCAAATTATTTTATTTCATCAGCAAAGGGAGTGCATACATTTGCATAAATCAGCATCAATGCAGAATTATTTCCATCTCGTTGACCATCTCTATTAGTCACATAGCTACACATCAGGCTTTATTCTTACAGCATAGATGTTATTTAGTATATATAAGAGATTCCTGTGTACACATCATATATACAGTCACAATCAGATATGTATATCTGACCTTAAAAATAAGGGGACTGCTTTATTGAAGCAGCACAAGTAACTAATTTTGATTGGTTTATTTCATTTTTGTGGACTAAGCACAGCTATTACTGTATATATACTGTATATATACATTATTTTTAATGACTATTATCTGAGAAATAGAACATTTTATCATATTTTCTATTTTAATTACAGTTACAAATTCATTAGGAGTCGGAGTCGGTGCATTTTTTCCCGACTCCGACTCCAGGCACCCAAAATTGCCCGACTCCACGACTCCGACTCCACAGCCCTGGTTTTTCTTATTACCCTACGACTCTGGGACAGATTTAGACCAGATATTATGCGGTCATAGTAAGTGTTAAACTTACGTACTTTATTTTTACGTCCATCAATTTCAAAGAATGAGATTGTTCCTTTCCTGTAAATTTCATTTCCTGGAGGATGACGCAGGTTGCATTTAGTCTGAAGAAAGATGCAAGAACATCTAATCAACATAACTGCAACTAATCTTAAACATAATCTTACTATGATCGTTGAAAAAATAATTTTATTTATTATTTATTTGTTGTATTTATAAAGCGCCAACATATTACGCAGCGCTGGACATTAATTTAGGTTACAGACAATATTTAAAGGTGACAAACAGCAATATGACAATACATGAATACGAGAAAGACCAGATCACACAGCACAGTATGATCACAAGGTAATGCTTAGTCAGTCACTGGATGGAAGCATGGAGATTAGGCAAGTTGAGTTCACTCAAATGCATAGCATGGGTGCACAGTAATGCAGGTGCATGATCAGGTAGGACACAAAAGGAGTGAGGACCCTGCCCAAAGGCTTACAATCTAGAGAATAAGGCCCTTATTCAATTTTACAGTGGAACCTTGGTTTGGGAGCAGTATCTTCAAACTATCTTCACGAAACGCGTTGCAGATTTTGGGGTACTATTGAATAAATGTATTCGTTTGATTTGATGACAGACCTTGGTGTCTAATTATTGAGGGGAAGTCCACCACTTTCCCTCCCGGCAATTTTTAACAATCTTATATTAATTTTATTCTGCTGGCGCCTCTGATCACCTACCAGTATCTTCAAAGTTTTCTCCTAGGAGAACATTTTTCACCTTCTGTTTGAAATAACTTTTCAGCACTTTGCAATTGAAAAGTAGGTGAAAAAGTGCTCACAAAATCATTGTTTTTGCTTGCTTGTGGCTTAAAGCGGAACTGTAGATAGAAAATAAACACACTGTTTCACTTACCTGGGGCTTCCCCAAGCCCCCAGCAGCTGTCCTGTCCCGCGTCAGTCCTGCCCGAGCCTCCGTTCTTCCGCCGCGGCTCCATCCCGTACCTCGACTTCTAAGTCGAGGACAGCGCAGCCCTGCCAAGCGTATCCTTACTTCGCGTTCCCCTCTGCAATAGCGGGGAACGCGAAGAAAGGATACGCGTGGCCAGAACCTCAGTCACTGAGGTGCTACTCCTGCTACTGCTGAAATTCTGTTTGTCCCCACGTTTATTGCCTGATGAAGTGGGCGTGGCCTGCGAAACGCGTTGCACTTTTGGGGTACAATATAATAAATGTGATTACTATTATACAGACAGTCTTTCGTGTCTGCTTTATAGAGGTAAGTCCACCGCTTCCTCCAAGCAAATTTTAAAGGTTTTATCCACTTTTACTCTGCTGGCGCCTCTGTTCCCCGTTTGCTGTACCGTGTCCACCCCTGGTGGAGGGGTGATCTACCCCTTTTCTGATCTACAGAGAGCAACTTCTTAATCCTGAGTGAGGACAGGTCTAATCTCCTCTCCTGCCTATACAGTGGTTGCCTTTGTGGTAACCCACGTTTGTGAGTATACTCTTCTCACTAATTATCTTTACTAATTTTATGCTGAACATACTACACTATATTGGGCTCTCGGTTTCTCTAACCTTAGCAATTTAATTTATGACCTTGCTGTGCGCCCCACTTTATATTAGATCTCAGCAAAGCTGTGATATAATATGCTTCTCCCCAGCACATGCTTTGCTCTGTGCATGCTGTAGTAGCTGTGGAGTCTCATTCACCCATCACTCCTACCACCTGCCTACCCCCTGCCAATTTGTAATGATAACAGGCTTCTGGACTTCTGCCGTCCTGATCGTGTCGAAAGCAACACTCTCCTACTTTTTGTGACCGGATTTACACTTTACTGAACTAATATCAGGGATGGTGCTGTGACCTGTATTTTATTCCACTTGCGATTTCACTCACCAGGTGTCTTTGGAGACACTTGAGACTCTTGACATATTTGAGGCAGAATTCACATAAGTACAGGACTGGTAAGACGGTCAGCTCTTGGGGGTAAGGGGAGAAGTACCAAGGCTTCAGGCGGTGACGGCCTAACTCAATACATTCAATGTTTTTCATGCGGGTGATGATGTCATCGTGGCTGCGGTCAGATACCAAGCTGCCCGTCATTCGCGGTGCAGAAGGGATTCCATCTGAGCTGTCCTGAGAGTCCTAAAAGCATAGCAGAAGCAATATTATATTCATGTAAACTGCTATAAGAAATGGCCATTTACTATTTCGGTAAAAATATGAAAAATATTTTTATTCACATTAGGCTAAGGGCCAGTTCACACTTGTTAACAAACGTACCTGTTTGAGATGTGTTTTTAAGCGCCACTCAGTGCAGGAAGTGGATACTAATGTTAAAAATAGGATCCGCTACCACTTGTTAAAAAATAAGAATCCTTTTGCCATACTGCAGTAAATGAAGCGCAGAGTCCGGATTTCATACATTTTTCTGGAACAGCCAGGAAAATGTATGCAATGAAAGCCTATGAGAACAAACAGTGTCTGTTATCACTAGGCTAGTCACCACATCCACTTCAATCGGCACCGTGACGTAAATACTCACGTGTCTCACCAGTTCCAATGCCGCCAACTCCTTCGCTGGACCTCAGATCGGTGCCGAAAAGAAGCATAGGCATCCCAATTGGGTGGCAAAAGACCAATGGGAATCCTCAGCAACAGGGAGAATTCTTGGTACATGGTAGACCAATGAAAATTCTCCCTGTTGCTAGGGAGAATTGGGTCTATTGTCTATTGGCATCCCCTGTACGGCATATGACCAGGTGCCTGTCAGGTGACACATCAGGTGCCTATAGATGTAGCAAAGCAGCTTAATAGGACAGGTGCCTGGAGCTCTGATAGGCGTTTTCCGCTGCACTCTGCATTATCACGCCCCCATAAGTGCCACTTAGGTGAGGTCCCGCTTGCCTGAGTTTCAGTTAACTGGAACTCTACTGTAGAACATTGGTTACAATAAATAAATAAAAAAATAACTTAGAGGAGCAGAAAGGGTTACCTCGTCTGCACTGAGGCAGTTAGATTTCCGCTTCCGTCCAGGCGGTACAGCAGGAGCGCTCGGCCTTCGGGCAGCTCCGTTCTGTAATGAAGTAGCAGAACAGACAACAGTCAATCAACACACAGACTCACAATCACAGACAACAAACAAATATATGAAAATGGGAAATTGTTTTTGAAGAATTCTGATTAAAAAGATTTAAGACTGCAGTTTTTTTCCCTGGCGAGTAAATACTAATTTTTTTGCAGTTTGAAACAAATTTTGTTGCAGTTTGCATGCAGTTTAAAATTGGATCGATCAAATGCAGTAGATCTGGATTGGCCCAGTTACAAACTGCATACAATGTGGCAAAATTTGAATCGAATGAAAAAACATTGAACTCCGTAAGATGGGTGGTTCTACTGTTATTTGAAGGCGTGGTGATGGTGGAGGATTTCCTGTACTGTGGTCTAGGGAGTGGTGGAGATTATCCAAAAGTTTAGTTTGGAGAGTGGTGGAGATTCTCTGATAGTGTGGTCTGGAGAGTGGTGGAGATTTTACGATAGTGTGGTCTGGGGAGTGGTGGAGATTTTACGATAGTGTGGTCTGGGGAGTGGTGGAGATTCTCTGATAGTGTGGTCTGGAGAATGGTAGAGATTCTCAGATAGTGTGGTCTGTAGAGTGGTGGAGATTCTCCGATAGTGTGGTCTGGGGAGTAGTGGAGATACTCTGATAGTGTGGTCTGGAGAGTGGTGGAGATTATCCGATAGTGTAGTCTGGAGAGTGGAGATTCTCTGATAGTGTGGTCTGGGGGGTGGTGGAGGTTCTCCAATAGTGTGGCCTGGAGAGTGGTGGAGATTCTCCGATAGTGTGGTCTGGGAAGTGGTGGAGATTCTCCAATAGTGTGGTCTGGAAAGTGGTGGAGATTCTCCGATAGTGTGGTCTGGAGAGTGTTGGAGTTTCTCAGATAGTGTGGTCTGGAGAATGGTGAAGGTTCTCCGATAGTGTGGTTTGGAGAATGGTGGAGGTTATCTGATAATGTGGGCTGGAGAGTGGTGGAGATTCTCCAATAGTGTGGTCTGGGGAGTGGTGGAGATTCTTCGATAGTGTTGTCTGGAGAGTGGTGAATATTCACCAATAGTGTAGTCTAGAGAATGGTGGAGATTCTCTGATAATGTGGTCTGGAGATTGGTGGAGGTTAATTGATAGTGTGGTCTGGAGAGTGGTGAACATTCACCAATAGTGTAGTCTAGAGAGTGGTGGAGATTCTCCGATAGTGTAGTCTAGAGAATGGTGGAGATTCTCCGATAGTGTGGTCTGGAGAATTGTGGAGATTCTCTGATAATGTGGTCTGTAGAGTGGTGGATATTCTCCAAGAGTGTGCTGTAGAGATTAGCAGAGGCCTTCCTGTAGTGCAGTCTAGAAAGTGAGCATCCAGAAATATAGTCTGGAGATTTGGTAGTGTGCTCTGGAGACTGGCAGTGAACTTTCACTTGTGTGTTTTGGAGATTGGCAGAGGTTCTCCAGTAGAAAGGACCCTAGAATGAAAACACCCGTGGATGCTGGTTCTGGGGCTTCTCATACATCTATGGAAATAACAAATGTTTATTCTGAAGGGGCCATGTGTGTTTACCCAGGGGTCGCCTCAACGTTCCTATGTAATTGCTAGTTCCATCCTGTGAGCTCCTCAAGGTTATAAGCTTGTCTGTGTGAAATACTGGTTTCTTTTTTTCCCCTTAGCTTAGAAAGTGCAGTAACAGAGATGGAATACATGTAATGTTCTCGCCCACCACATTGTCAACTGCACCAAGAAAGGTTTAGGGGCTCTGGTCCAGTAGGCAATCTCAAATATGTACAGTGGTATGCGAAAGTTTGGGCAACGTTGTTAATTGTCATGATTTTCCTGTATAAATCGTTGGTTGTTGCGATAAAAAATGTCAGTTAAATATATTATATAGGAGACACACACAGTGATATTTGAGAAGTGAAATTAAGTTTATTGGATTTACACAAAGTGTGCAATAATTGTTTAAACAAAATTAGACAAATCCATAAATTTAGGCACCACAAAAAAAGAGATGAGATCAATATTTAGTAGATCCTCCTTTTGCAGAAATTACAGCCTTTAAATGCTTCCTGTAGGTTCCAATGAGACTCTTGATTCTGGTTGAACGTACTTTGGACCATTCCTCTTTACAAAACATTTCTAGTTCCTTCAGGTTTGATGGCTTCCGAGCATGGACAGCTCTCTTTAACCTGCTGGGCATTTTGATTATGCGCACCCGCATGGCTGCGCATGGTTTTTTTATACCTATTTTTTTTTTTTAATCGCTAGGCTAGCTACATGATACCCCCCTCCCTGCCGTATCCCTCCCACCCCTCTGATCACCGCCAGCGCCTATGCCCGTCAGGAAATCCCGTTCTGAACGGGATTTCCTTGAGGGCTTCCCCCATCGCCATGGCGACGAACGCGTCACAGGGACTCCCGATCCACCCCAAAGCGCAGCCTGGCCAATCGCCGCCAGGCTGCGCTTTGGGGTGGATCGGGAGTCCCTGTGACGTCATTCCGTTAGTCGCCATGGCGACGGGGGAAGCCCTCAAGGAAATCCCGTTCAGAACGGGGTCTGCGGGGGGGGGGGGGGGGGCCCTCTTTCGCGTCGGGTAGCGGCGACAATCGGGTAGGACACGTGTTTTAAAAAAAAATTATTAAAATCGGTCCAGCAGGGCCTGAGTGGCGGCCTCCGGCGTCTCTGGAAGAGCCTAGCTCGTCCAGAACGCTAGGGAGGTTAACTCACACCACAGATTTTCAATTATATTCAGGTCTGGGGACTGAGATGGCCATTCCAGAACATTGTACTTGTTTCTCTGTATGAATGCCTTAGTGGATTTTAAGCAGTGTTTAAGGTTATTGCCTTATTGAAAGATCCAGCCCGGCGCAGATTCAGCTTTATCACTTGTTTCCTGGACATTGGTCTCCAGAATCTGCTGATACTGAGTGGAATCCATGCGTCCCTCAACTTTGACAAGATTCCCAGTCCCTGCACTGGCCCCACAGCATGATGGAACCACCACCATATTTTACTGTAGATGCAGGTGTTTTTCTAGAAATGCTGTGTTGTTTTTCCTCCATGCATAACAACCCTTGTTATGCCCAAATAACTCAATTTTAGTTTCATCAGTCCACAGCACCTTATTCCAAAATGAAGCTGGCTTGTCCAAATGTGCTTCAGAATACCTCAAGCGGCTCTGTTTGTGCTGTGGGCAGAGAAAAGGCTTCCTCTGTATACAGCATCTCCTTGTGTAAAGTGTGCCGAATGGTTGAACGATGCACTGTGACTCCATCTGCAGCAAGATGATGTTGTAGGTCTTTGGTGCTGATCTGTAGGTTGACTCTGACTGTTCTCACCATTCGTCGCTTCTGTTTATCCGAGATTTTTCTTGGTCTGCCACTTCGAGCCTTAACTTGAACAGAGCCTGTGGTCCTTCATTTCCTCAATATGTTCTGTCGAAACAGAGGCGCTCACACGCTTTATGAACCTGAACCAGTTTTATATGCTCCTGTACTGCCTGATGAAGCGGGACTGTCGACTGCGAAACGCGTTGCGATTTTATGCAGCTGTGAATAAATTGTATATTTTTTACTCTGCATTTGAGTATATGTCCACTACCAGAGGGAGGTAAGCCCACCTCGACTTCCCTCTTTTTATCATTTTTAGAACATTGTTTTACTCTGCTTGGCGCCTCTGTTCGTACATATTACAGCACTGAAATCTCGGAGTCAGCTTTCTGTATCCTTCCCCTAAACCATGATGGTGAATAATCTTTGTCTTCAGGTCATTTGAGAGTTATTTTGAGAACCCCATGTTGCTACTCTTCAGAGAAATTTAAAAGAGGAGGGAAGCTTACAATTGACTCCCTTAAATACTCTTTCTTATAATTGGATTCACCTGTGTATGTAGGCCAGGGGTCACTGAGCTTACCAAGCCAATTCAAGTTCCAATAATTAGTTCTAAAGGTTTTAGAATCAATAAATTGACAACAGTGCCCAAATTTATGCACCTGCCAAATTTTATTTAAAGTGAATGTTTACCAATTTAAAAAAGAAAAAGTCAGATACTCACCTAAGGAGAGGGAAGGCTCGGTCCTAATGAGCCTTCCCCCTCCTCTCCCGGTGCCCGGTCCCGCGCAGGATCCCCCGTGGCAGTATTCGACCAGTTCGGTCAAATACTGCCACTTCCGCATGCCTTCGGGAGCTTTCGGAAGCCTTCGGGAGCACTCGGGCTCCCGATGACGCGGCCGCTCCATACTACGCATGCGCGAGTGCCCTCTATGACGCACTCGCGTGTACGTAGTATGGAGCGGCCCGCCTTCGGAAGCCCGAGTGCTCCCGAAGACCTCCGAAGTCCCTGCGGCGGCGGACGCGAACGGGGAAGCTAGCGCAGCACCGAGGGCACCGGGAGAAGAGAGGGAAGGCTCATTAGGACCGAGCCTTCCCTCTCCTTAGGTGAGTATCTGACTTTTTCTTTTTTAATCCGGTACCCATTGGCTTTAAACAATTATTGCACACTTTCTGTAAATGCAATAAACTTAATTTCACTTCTTAATTATCACTGTGTGTGTCTCCTATATGACATCATTAACTGACATTTTTTTATCGTAACAACCAACGATTTATACAGGAAAATCATGAAGATTAACAACGTTGCCCAAACTTTCACATCCCACTGTATATTCTCATGTCTTATCTATCCAGGTATGGATGCGCTCAATCTTCAACAGTATCCATAGTTGGCATAAGAGATACCAGAAAGAGATAGGCCTTAATACTAGTTCTGGGGCTTCCAATGCATATATATGTGTCTTTGACAAGTTTCTGTTTAAGATGAAGGTTACATGTATACCCACTGGATTCATATTTGGTGAGCTAAGGATCTTTTTATTCTACTATCTAGCCACTACAGGAGCTTGGAAAGGCTACAGCAGCAAGTAAAGTGAATGAAGAAAGTGTTCCAACCCAGAGATGCTCAACTAAAGACTGAAAAAAAAAACTATACTAGGGAACTATTTAGGGAAAAACCTAAAAGGGTCTCAGACGTCTACCTCCTAGGACCAAAAATAAAAAAATTAAATACTCCCTCCTATGGCAAAATTATACCCCAGAGGTGAGGAACAACATTCCTCATTTTCAATCCCCCTATAGGTGTGTTTTCTGTGATATGGGAGGCTGTATCTCTCCAACAAAGGAAAAAAGAGAAATACCAAGAAGCACTTATCTCTGCAGCACAGTATACTTTAAGCCCCCTCATAGTTTCGTAATACAGATTTACTACTTGTAGTAAAATGTCCCACCCAGGATAAACAGAAATTGGCCAAGGTGGCCATTAAGAGCAATCTTGGCTCAAAATCTAATGTGTGTATAGATGTCCCCCAATGTTCCTTAAAGATCTGGCATGCCAGATCTTTAAGTGACAGTGGGCAACAAGGATATTGTTCCCCTCCTTACCGCACCCGCCGGAAATTGTTGCATCGCACGCTGTGCCATCGTCCCTCCTCCCCTGTCCATAGAAAGTCCAAAGAGTGATGTGTCTGTACAACGCTCATTCCCCGCAGTGTCGCTCGCAGGCTCGAGCTCGATCCTGGTGGGCGACACTAACAGTCCGTGTGAGAGCACCTTAAGAAATAACACAATCAGTTAGCTACATACAGGGAATGAACAAAGAAAGCATACTGCTCTGCTCGAGCCGTCTGCTCAACACTAAAAACCCCTAAACAATAGAGGGGTGGGAGGGGATTTTTTTCAGTGACTGTAACAAGTGGTATAACGTTTTCTTTAGTATCAATACATTTCAAAGTAGCACGATGTATAGATCAGGTCTGATCATTGCTCTGCATCCTTGCTGTTTCTGTGAATGCCCCTCCTACTTCCTGAGCAGACAGAACAGGGTAATATGCAAAGAAAATGAAGCAGGGCATACACTACATAGATGTGGTACACTATCTATAATCACCTGATATTGACCATTGACTAAGTTGCTACGGTGCCCCTTAAGATCAATTCTCAACATATGTCATTGTCCTCTCCCTACCGATGCTGCTGTACAAAACTATGGAGCCTCCCACTTGTGTTGGTCTTGCCCACAGTCACTCCCTGGCCCAGGCCAGAATAACCTTTTCCGATCAATATTTGATGAGCAAAACTAATTTAACAGATTGTTGTTGCATTAATTGTTTGTGCCAAATCTGCTGTCAAATCTACTAAAATGTCTTATGATGTAACCTTCTCTTTAATCAGACCCAACTACGGATCACAGATTTGTGAGTATGCCTATTGCACAGGGATAGGGAGCAGTGATGGGTTCTACAATGAGCATAAGAAAGCTGGCAGAGTACACAGATATTACAGCAGGTGTATATATTGTTTTTATTACAATATATTTTTGACTAATCAGTATGTATTTATACGTATGGTACATTTATCAGTTAAAGAAAACCTGAGGCTGCCAGAAACAAAAAATAGAGTTAGTCTGGGTAGTCCTGAGGCTGCCAGTGGGCCCCCTGCCGCTGGGACTCTCTTTGAATTTGCCGCCATGCTCCCCTTTGTGCATGAGCTAGCTCGGGGGTAGTGCACCCGTGCAGCAGCACAAAGCTGCTCGTAAAACAGAGCTTACGTCTTACTGTGAAGGCATGGCTATACCCACACATGAAGGGGAGCATGGCTAAGAGAACATATTCGACAAGCTCCTGTCAGATATATGCAGAGGTCCCATGCGCGGCAATGATTGGGTCAAGGAAGAGATGGGCGGCCTCTGGAGTACCCAGCATCTTCCGTCGCCTAGGTAAGTATTCACCTTTTTTTCTTGGACCAGCTCAGGATCACATTGAAGAACACTTGAAGTGGGAGGGATATGGAGGCTGCCATATTATTTGCTTTTACAACAATACCAGTTGGCTGTCCTGCTGATCCTCTGTCTCTAATACTTTCAGCCACAGACCTTGAACAGGTATAAAGATTACATTTTTTACAAAATTAGCCACATGCTTGTTTCAATGAGTGATTCAAACACTACTTATGCCAGAATGATCAGCAGGACTGCCAAGCAATTGGTAATGTTTAAAAGGAAAAACATATGGCAACCTCCGTATACCAGTATACCTCTGGATTCAGGTTCCCTTCTTACAAAGCAGTTTATATTTTTTTTTTCTCCAAAGATGAAACTAGTGCCTGACAGTATGAGATAAAAAGCCACAACCATATACATACAAGTAAAAACTGAAAGGATTATGCAGTTTTAAGTCTATTTGGTATGTACTTTACCTGTGGAAAGACTGAGGCCTGAGTGGTTTCTACCACCACTGGTGGAACCGGTGTTGCTGGTGATACTATGTCTACTTTCCGCTTCTGATGGAAAAAACAAAGTTACTAGAAAGCCATTAATTAGAAAAACACAAACACAACTGATAGTATGGAGAAGATTGAGAATCAGGGGACAGGCATGAGTGGAAGCTTGGGAGACAATATCTTACTGGAACAGGGAGAGACTTTCCTCCTTCCGCAGGGGCTGCAGCTGGAGGTACAATGAGTTCGGGAATCTTCTTCTGCGGAAAAGGAATGACACAGGTTTATCTCCTCTCCACAATACAGCGGAAGGGTCACACTTACAAATTGTTATTACTTTACCACTACTGTGTGAAGAGACAAACTTAGTTCTTCTCTATGCATGTCACTGAGTCAGGGACCGAGGTTCAGATACAATGGCTTCAATTCATCAAGCATTATCACATTTGTTACAGCAGAAAGCAATTGATTGTACCAAACATTTGTGAAGTGCCAATTCACTACAGACTATTGAGGTAAATTACTGACCAATGAGGCAAATTACCAATCAGTGAGGTAAATTACGACCAGTGAGGCAAATTACCCATTTATGAGGTAAATGATGACCAGTGAGGCAAATTACCGACCAGTGAGGTAAGTAAATTACCGACCAGTGAGGAAAGTAAATTACCGACCAGTGAGGAAAGTAAATTACCGACCAGTGAGGAAAGTAAATTACCGACCAGTGAGATAAGTAAATTACCGACGAGTAAGGTAAATTACCGACCAGCAAGGTAAATTGCCGACCAGCGAGGTAAATTGCCGACCAGCAAGGTAAATCGCCGACCAGCGAGGTAAATTGCCGACCAGCGAGGTAAATTGCCGACCAGCGAGGTAAATTGCCGATCAGCGAGGTAAATTGCCGACCAGCGAGGTAAATTGCCGACCAGCGAGGTAAATTGCCGACCAGCGAGGTAAATTGCCGACCAGCGAGGTAAATTGCCGACCAGCGAGGTAAATTGCCGACCAGCGAGGTAAATTACTTACCCATGTGGTAAATACCTCTTAAGGCTGGATGCCCACTTGTATTTGGAAATCATCATTGTAATCACTCAGTATTTTGTACAGTGATTTCCAGATTTCTGGCACCTTTAGAAGCAATTTTTAAGTGCTTGCGTGTGCAGAGCGATTGGGTTTTGCAAAAAAATATTTCCGTGTTTGGGTAGTAAAATAGCTGCAAATTTGCAGCGTTTATATCTTTTGTATTGGAGCACAATCGCCCCAAAAAAGCTGCAGGGGTATGATTGCAATTTCTAAAGTCACAGTCACTCCTGTGGTGTTGCCTTTATTGACTTTCATTGGCCTAACGCTTTTGTAATCGCTAACAATTCCAAAGCATGGCTAAAAGCACACTAGTGAGCCAAAGCCCTAAATGTCAATTCACAAAGACTTTCACATGTGGAAAAACAAGTGAGATGTCAGTATTTATCTCCAGCCTGGAGCTGTCAGTATCTGATCAAGAGCCATTCAGAAGGCTATAGAAGGTAGGAAGCAGAGCAGAGAAAAAGGTGAAAACTAATTCTAAACTATTCTGGAAAATATGAAATTTAACAAACACATATCTCCCTAATTTCACAATATTATAATGTAGTAATTAAAAATGGTTAATAAGATACTAATGATTTGGGCTGATACAAATTTGATGTTAGCTTTATGCAGCCTGGACTTACACTTTACTTGTCAGTATAAAAAAAAAAAAGACAAATACTGTCTGTTATCCCAACTTTCATCTATTTTCCCTGCACTGCTATAATGAATCAAATACCGAATGAAATACCGCATGACTCCTTAAAGTGTACCTGAGACAAGGATACAAGAAGTTATATACATACCTGGAGCTTCCTTTAGCCCCCTTCATGCTAATCCGTCCGCTAATCCGTCCTTTGCCGCCACCTTGGTCCTCTGCAATCTGGCCCGGTAATTAGGTCAGTCGACGCAGTACGGCCACGCGTGCTCCCCTGCCGTGCTCGTTGTACGCCTCCCCTGTAGTATTGCGCATGTTCAGAACTTTCCCGGCGATGGGAGCGCAAGTGGGCGGAAGCCTCAACTCCCAAAGTTACCGGTCCAGATTTGCGGAGGAACGAGGCAGCAAAGGAGGATGGCGAGGGAAGCATCAGCATGAAGGGGGCTAGATGAAGACCCAGGTATGTATAAAACTTATTTCAACCTTTGTCTCCAAATGAAATATTGCATAAGGTAAAAATTTTAGCGAACTGTAATGCAGTTTTTTGGTAAATTAACGAACTATTGCTATTGATTTTTTTTTTTTTTACTGAACGTGTCTTACTGAATTGAAGCCAGTCCGTCTGTGTCATTTTGATTGCAATCTGCAGCACACACACAGCTGCCACCTGCCTCAGACAGGGGCGTAAGGGCGGCCATTTTAAACTAGACACTTCTGAAAAACCCATGCTGCATTATCATGTACAAGATGCTTGCCCAGAGATGGAAGTGACGTTTCCTCCTATAGAACAGACTTTTTGTTATTTAAAACAAAGGAACATATAATTAGATAGCTATGTTTACAGTCCAGTATTAGTTAATGTTCCTACAAACATTGATTAACAAGCGATGTCTTCCAGGATCCAGGAGACGATTATTAAATTACGGCTTAATTATACTCCTGTCCGTAATAGCAGCTGTTTGCTTGCTGGTAGCTAGAACCACATGCTCATTGTCCATCTCCCACAGTGCACTTAGCTGCAATCGCCAAACAACAGCATCATGGCCTCCTCAGATTCTCTGTAGTAAGTAGAAGTATTATGGGATGGAGGCACAATCTAGCGTAGAGAAATATCACCACTGGAGACTGAAAAAAGGCCACGGAGAGTTACAAAAGCTGCCAGCGGCAGCTAGAGTCAGTTTCTGAGTGCAGCTTCCTTTTAAAGGGTTACTCCACTCTTTTATATATATATTTCTTATAAAAACATTGCAACCCAAAAAAATCAATGGTGTTGATTCACTAATGTGCAAGTTATTTCCCGTATCAAGCACTAATAAACGAGCGTGACATAATGTCCCTGCTGGGCAAGCTACGTGCGCTAGGGGCAGCATAGCATGCGTAACTAGGCAACAGCCGATGCATACAATAGCCGCAGGGTAGTGATGTATCGCTAGGGCAATACTTTACTAGGGTAGCCGCTACTATGTTAATTAACATGCCTGAAGTACCAGGGCCCATATCAGAACATCCAGGCAGCAGAGGAGGACAGCGAGGGACCAATTAGCCTGAAGGGGGCTGGAGGAAACCCCAGGTATGTATATATTTTTATTTTTTTTGACATCTCAGGTTTACTTTAACCATTTACCGCCATCCTAACGTATTAAAACGTCATGCTTACCGCTATTAACAGCAACATGACGTTTTAATACGTCACGCATTCCCGCCGCTGCTACCGCCGTGTGTCCGCCGCTACCGCCGCCATTACCGTCGGGATCCCGTGCTGGGTGATTGGGGAAGAGGACCGAACAGTCCTCTACCCAATCACAGTGCCTGGAGTGAATGGACGTGACCGCGAACAGCGGCTACGTCCATTCACATAAACAGGAAATGTAACAGTTTAATAAAGTGTAAAAAAAAAAAAAGTGAACACGTCCTATGAGCGTTCACTAGCGCCATCTTGTGGCCAAAAAGTATATTACACCTACAAAATACATACATTTTCAAGTATATACACATCATTAATAAAATTACACTTCCAACCCTCCCCCCCAAAAAAAACACTTGTAAAAAAAAAAAATCAGCTTAAAAAAAATAAATAAATAGTTGCCGTAGGGACTCAGCTTTTTTTATTCTATATTTTATGGGGAAAATTAATTTTAATTTATTACACAGGGGCTTGTAATTATGGCCAGAACAAACAGAAAAATAACCACTTATATTTCAAAATAATATACTGTCGCCATACATTGTGGTAGGGACATAATCTAAACGGTTTAATTATCGGGACCACCGGGCAAATAAAACGTGTTTGTTTTATCCACAGGAGAATGTTTAATTTTAAAACTATAAAGGCTGAACACTGAGAAATAATGATTTTTTTTCTTTTTTTTCTGTTTTTCTCATTAAAATGCATTTAGAATAAAAAAATTCTTAGCAAAATGTACTATCCACAGAAAGCCTAATTGGCGGTGAAAAAAACGAGGTATAGATCATTTTCTTGTGATAAGTAGTAATAAAGTTATTAGGGAATAAAAGGGAGAAGCGCTGACAACTGAAAATTGCTCTGGTCCGTTAGGATAAAAACCCTTGGGGGTGAACTGGTTAAAGAGAGTCTGTAACATAAAAAAAAACCCTCTGGGAAATACTTACCTCTGGAGGGGGAAGCCTCAGAGTCCCAATGAGGCTTCCCCCTCCCCTGTAGCTTCAGGCAATTCAGCGCTGACTCCCCCAACAAGCTTGACAAGGCTTGATATATTTACCTCTCTGGGATCCAGGGCAGGCACAGTAGCGACTCTTCATTCGGGCTTGGAGGAAATAGCTGACCTTGAACGCATCCACTCTACTACGCAGGCACAAAAGGACCCGCACCTGCGCAGTAGAGCGGATCGATTGGGTTCGGCTATTTCCGCCTTAACCCCAATGAAGAGCAGCTAGTGCGCCTGCACAAGATCAAGGTAGGTAAATATTTACTGTGCCGCGATTCGGGGGGTCCCGGCAAAGCAATGGAGGGATGAAGGATGACGGGGGAAGCCTTGTTAGGATCCAGAGGCTTCCCCCTCCCGAGGTAAGTATTCCCCCAGGGGTCCTTTTTTTTTTCTCCTTACAGATTTTCTTTAAGATATAATCATGGATTTTCTTGATATTCTAGTGGCATGCTTTGTGTAACAATTATACAGCATGGTTATTTCAGTTATGTCTGGTGTGTAACAGCTGACAATCCAAGCTACAGTGTACATTTTCACCACAGAGGTGATAGATATATATAATTTTTATTTTTTCTCATTTTAGCACATTACTCACCACTTCTCTCTCTGGAGAGCTGGGCCTTGATCCAGACAGTCCATTCTTGGTTGGAGTCTTTGCTTCTTTTTTGGGAAATTGAATCTTTTTCAAGTCTAAGCGGTCACTAGTCACCCACTCATCTAATCGTTTATTAACTGCAAGAAGAAAAAGAATTATTAGATCTACACAGCCCTGATCTTGGAATTGTGTAATTATTCATCCGAGTTTCCAATTCAAGAAACCCGCGCTAAAACACTAAAACTAGCAATTAAAGCCACCTTTCAGGCACAAATGTTTTCCTATAAGTCCATAAACCACTGCTCCTGCGTTGCAGTGTCCTTGCTCTGAAGTCTGAAATTCCAGAAGTGAACCGGAGGCGGGGCCGGAGCATTGGTGAGTGGCTGCGCAGGCACAGGACATCTGTGGGGGACCATTAGAAGCCCCGGGTAAGTTCAACTCATTTTCCCTCGACCCCCCCCCCCCACTACAGTATTCCTTTAACTAATGCAGCCTGTTTGGCTGAAGCTCTTTCCCTCCTGTTTTCCCCTCCCACACCTCTGTTCCTCTCTGATTGGCCAATATTTCTCATGCTGAGACAATGCATTTTCTATTGCAGAGCTGGGTGGGAGAATCTGAAGACAGGTAGTAGGGCGGGCACTGCATATACAATCAGGCAGAGGAGAGTGAGGGAGGAAATTACATCAGGATTGGCTTAAAAATAGACACAGTTAAGATGGAGAATTATAAGAAGGATTTTCTCTTTTTTTTTTTTTTTACTATAGAAAAATTCCTAAAATCAAAACGTGGACAGTGCAAAACATATGTTATGTAAGCAGACCAAATATTTATCTACTTATATGTGTGGTTTTTTTTTTTCTGAGATAGTATGGCTGACAGCTCCTCTTTAACATTTCAAGATCATTAGTTGAAAAAGCTTAATTTAAAGCACACCTCAACTGAGAGGGATATCGAGGCTGACATATTTATTTTCTTTAAAACAATGCAGATTACTTAGCTGTCTTGCTGATCCTCTGGAATTTTACTCCACTTTGTTGTGACACATTTCGTGGGTCAAGCGCGTTTCCTCAGGCAATAGGGGAGTAACAGTGAGAAGCCTCTCAGTGCATGGGCGCCTCTACACTGCGGAACTTCTCATAGTTACTCGTCTATTGCCTGAGGAAGCGGACTTGACCCACAAAATGCGTGACAACAAGTGGAGTAAAATTCCAATAAAATTGTGGTCTATAGTGAAATAGACCCATTGTGTCATCTATTGGGAGGTAGAAAAGTCCAAGGTCGGCCAGCACACCAGAGGTATTAGCAGGATAAGTTATTCCACAAAGCATGTGCCAACACAAAATTGACAATTGTTTTGGGGCCACGGAGGGTATCCTTCTTCAGAAAGTGCAGACACTGAAGAAGGGGACCCTCCGTGGCCCCGAAACAACTGTAAATTTTGTGTCGACACACACTGAGGAATAACTTATCCTGCAAATACCTCTGGTGTGCTGGCCGGCTATGGACTTTTCTATATTGAATGTAATGTTGCTTTGCATCATGACTAGGTACCCAATGATTCTACAGTAAGGTGTGCCGCTTTCAAATCATTGACTATATCTGTTGGGAGGTAAGTCTACCACTGCCTCCCACTTTTAAACCGTTTTTCCTATATCAATCTAATTGTTGTCCACCTACGGTGGAGGGGTGTCATCCATTTCTCCCTACTACAGAAGTGACTTCTTAACCCGACTGCGGTGGCACCCACACCAGTGAGTATTATTTCAGTTGTCCAAATATTGTCTCCTGCAACAAGTCTTTACATACTACACCATAGTGGGCTCTCGGTTGTCTCTCCTCTCCCCTTTTTGTATTCAAGTTATGAGATAAATAAGTGTACTAGTATTAATGGCAAGCAGAGACTCATATTCTTATTTGCAATTTAAGCGCTGAGATATTAAAGGGGTAATATTGAGATAATTATGCTGTTCCATTATCCCCAGCATCAGTTATTTAACAGGGACAGCATAATATTTTTAACACAGGCCCTATGGAGAATATTATGCTGTACCTATTAAACAACGGATTCTGGGGATAATGGAACAGCATAATTTTCGCCATAGTGCCCCTTTAAGTCTGAAGTGTACACAGCTGCCATGTCAGTATGATATAAAATCTGCTTCATTCAGGTCCTACACAAATCAATGATGATCTAGTGAACATGTCATCACTACCCTATTATATTAAAGAGGAACTCCAAACAAGAATTTAACTTTATCCCAATCAGTAGCTGATACCCCCTTTTACATGAGAAATATATTGCTTCTCACAAACCGACCATCAGGGGGCGCTGTATGGCTGATATTGTGGTGAAACCCCTCCCACAAGAAGTTCTGAGGACCGCAGTACTCCTGGCAAACTGCCACAATGTAACAATGTTCACAGACAGGAAATAGCTGCTTACAGCTGTCTCTAACAGCCAAAACAGCTAGGAGCAGCTACATAACCTGCCCACAGTAAAAATGTCACCATGTTATACATGTCAGAATGTAAATCGGGGAGAGGAAAGATTTTACAATGAGCAAACACTGACTAAATCATTTATACATAATTACTGTAAAAATGAAGCACTTTTTATTACATTATTTTCACTGGAGTTCCTCTTTAAGTGCTTTCCATCTACACAAACCTTGCATGGTCTAAAATTATTGCTCAGGAGCGATGTCTCCACATTTCACTGCTACTTTAACTGCTTTAGCTGCTTAGCTAAACCCTGGTTTATTAACCCTTGCAACAACAAAACACCATAAAAAGGGAACACAGACAAATTCTAAACAGGATTGGGACCATATGTACGTATATTTATCTCATCATGTTACACATTATTTTAATTGGCAAGAGGGCTGAAACAAGAATAGTCAAACCCCAGGAAGAAAGAAAAAAAAGCTAATATGTTAAGTGTAAACACAATACTCTCAAGGGAGTTCTAAGGCACAGAAAGCCCATTGGTGTCTGATGCAGAAGCCAGATGCTACTGAGAAATGTAAGCTCTGCAGGCAAGATAATTTTCACAATTAAACAGTTCACCTTTACCATGAGTCTACTTACAGTCTATATAGTGGACATAGAAGAGCTTCTTTGCAGTCAAGTCCTTCACGCTTAAGATTTCTGCCAGAGCTGAAAAGGAAAAACAGAGATAAGTGTGAGTTACACATTCTGAGTCATAGCACAAAATACTGAATTGGGCTTCAACACTTAGAATGTATTCAATACACAAGAGCAGCAGGATAACATACGCCATTCCACTTCATTGTCTTGGTTCTTGCGAAGGACAGGTAGTCGACAACCTTCCACAATATCTGCCTGCAGAAATAAAAAGGCATGGATGTTAACATATAACAAAGCAATTGTCTGATATTTTTAATACAGGGGCTTGATTCACAAAGCTGTGATAACTCTTATCACAATCGCGCTAACGTTTTTGTGTGCGCTATAACGCTCGTAACGTTTTTCGTGTGCAAACGTGAACCCTCCCGCTGGGTGGTCTTTTAGCTGACACGCGCTGTCGGCGGACTGAAAGGCTGTTTCTGAACGATCCTCTCAGCGGATAATTGATTAAACGGATAATAATTAAGAGGAAGAAGAAAAGGTTATTAACCACTTCACATTCAGTCGTTTTCACTTTATGCATCCGAGCAATGTTCACCTCCCATTGATTAGCCTATAGCTTTATCACTACTTATCACAATGAACTGATCTATATCTTGTTTTTTCCGCCACCAATTAGGCTTTCTTTGGGGGGGGTACATTTTGCTAAGAGCCACTTTACTGTAAATGCATTTTAACAGGAAGAACGAGATTATATCTCAGTTTTCGGCCATTATAGTTTTAAAATAATACATGCCTCCATAATTAAAACCCACGTATTGTATTTGTCTATTTGTCCCGGTTATTACACCGTTTAAATTATGTCCCTATCACAATGTATGGCGACAATATTTTATTTGGTAATAAAAGTGCATTTTTTCCGTTTTGCATCCATCCCCATTTACAAGCTTATAATTAAAAAAAAAAAAAAAGAAAGTTTTCATCTTTACATTGATATTTAAAAAGTTTACACCCTTAGGTAAATATTTACATGTTTTTTTTTATTGTAATGTTTTTTGTTTGTTTTTTATTAAACATTTCATGTGGGTATTTTTTGGAGGGTGGGATTTAAATTGTCATTTTTAAATGTAAATATATGATTATTTTTATATATTTTTACATTTAGGTGTTTTTACGTGACGTCAGTCTAAGCGTAACGTACGCTTAGAGGGACGCTAGAGCCAGAAAAAGCTAAGCTTCTGAGAGAAGCTGACGCTTTTTCTGCGGGGGAGAGGAATCAGTGATCGGGCACCATAGCCCGATTCACTGATTGCCTGGCTAACGAACCGCGGGCCGGGAGCACGCGTTCACGCGCGCACTTGGCCTCGGGAGCGCACATGGCCTCCTGGACGTAACTTTTACGCCCAGGAAGGTTAACTGGTTACGATTAGAGGGGAAAATTTAAACATTACCATTAACAGGAACCGCAGATTACGCTGCAGGCAAGCCAGGAATACAGCAAGGGTGATCGGCGTCCTTACAGAGCGCTAATCCAGAGTAGCGCACAGGGGAGAGCCCGACCAAAAACTCTAAGCTGGAAACTAATGCCGCGATGTGAGTGTACTGGATGTTTTTTGAATTTTTTTTAATAAACTGTATTACGCTATGGGAGCTGTTTATGTTTGTTTTTGAGGACAACTGTAATGCTGGTGATTGGAGGAACTAGTAAATAAGCTGTAGCGCAGCTGATTCCTCTGTAATGGGGGTTGCTGTGATGGTGCAGACACCTCTGTAGTGGGGGTCCTGAAGGACTGAGAAGTTCGAGAGCTAGGAGGGGGGCTGAAACCCTTCACTGCTTATACTGACTCCTGTGATAAGAGTCAGTACGTTTGGTGAGTGTATCTTTACTACCTGTGTGTGAACTTGTCACAGTAACGATTGAAAAGCTGAAGAAGTGAAAGGCTGAATATTACAGATTGGATATTGTTATATGTCATTTGAATAACAGTGACTTTTTGAGATAGCACGAGTGTAGATTGAGAAAAGAAGTGTCCCAAGAACCGAGCCTTGAGGTACACCAACAGACAGTGGGCGTAGGGGGGAATTGGTGTTAGAGAAGGAGACAGTGTAAGAGCATCCAGAGAGATAAGAGGAGATCCAGGAATGTGCTTGTCCCTTGATTCCTAAAGATGACAGCATCTGGAGAAGCAGAGCATGATCAACCATGTCAAAGGCAGAGGAAAGGTCAAGGAGTATTAGAATGGAGAACCGGCCTTTGGATCTAGCTACCAGTAGGTCATTAGCAACTTTCGTAAGGACAATTTCAGTGGAATGGTGTGTGCGGAATCCAGATTGAAAGGGGTCAAGTAAGGAGTTGGTAGAGAGAAAGGCAGACAATTCTGAATGGATGTGATGTTCCAGCAGTTTAGAAGCAAAGGGGAGGAGCGAGACAGGACGGTAATTGGATAGAGAAGTTGGATCAAGAGAGGGGTTTTTGATAAGTGGTGTGATGATAGCTTGTTTGAATAAGGAAGGAAAAGAGAGGAATAGAGTTGTTAGAGCGGGATTAAAGGAGGAGGAAAGCTGGGGGATTAGATGAGAGGGAATAGGGTCCAGGGCACAAGTAGTGAGAAGTGCTTTGAAGATAAGGGAGGAAAGACACTGTTCAGCGAGTGTGGTGAAAGATGTTAAAGTGGGAGAGTGGTCTTGTGGAGCGGGAGGAAGGCAGTTAGTAGTGAGCGAGGGTGCAGACAGACAGAAGGAATTCACAGGCGATGGTTGAGCTAGCAAAAACGGTTGCGTGTTGAAGCTATTACGTATTGCATCAATCTTGCTTGTGAAATATGATGCAAACTCCTCAGCTGACAGACATGTGGTAGGGGGAGGAGGTGGGGGGCGAAGTAGGGAGTTAAAGGTGTTGAACAGTTGTTTTGGGTTGTGGGACTGTGAGGAAATGAGCAAGGAGAAATAAGACTGCTTAGCAGAGGTGAGAGCAGCCCTGAGCTCCTGCACAGTTTGTTTATAGTGATGAAAGTCCTCTACAGCAGTGCTCTTTCTCCAACACCTTTCTGCCACCCTGGAACGCCTTTTCAGCTGTTTGATTGGTTCAGTCAGTGAGCCAGGGTTGCCGGTTGGTTTGGCAGGGGCGGGCGGTGGTGAGTGGAGCAGCTGATTTCATGGCAGAGGAGACTACACTAAATAAGTAACTAGATGCTGCCTCAAGGTCCGTGTAGGAAGACAGAGTACTTAGAGGTTGCAAGGCCTCAGTCAGGGAATTCAGATCCAGGTTGCGGTAATTCCTGCGCAGGTCTGTTTGGTGTTGTGTTGGAGGAGTTGACGGTAGAGAAGAATTGATTGTGAAGGTAAGAAGGTCGGAGAGGGGAAAGAGAGTGTTATGGAAGCTTGAAATAGAACAGAGGAGGGTAAAGACAAGGTCAAGAGTATGGCCATCTTTGTGGGTGGAAGTGCAGGACCATTGGGAGAGGTCAAATGAGGTGAGGGAGAGCAGTTTGGTGGCAGTAGGGAAATTAGTGTCGATGGGTATATTGAAATCTCCAATGATGATAGAGGGTATGTCAGTGGAGAGGAACTGGAGAAGCCATGCCGAAAAGTGATCTAGGAAAGTAGAGGCTGGACCTGGCGGGCGGTAGATAACAGCAACCTGAATGTGTTATGGAGAGTAGAGACTGACAGCGTGAACCTCAAAGAATGAGAGTCAGAGCGCGGGCAGTGGTGTGAGTGGCTTAAAGGAACAGTGTTCAGAGAGGAGGATCCCCATCCCGCCTCCATGTTTGTGGCCACGTCTAGGGGCATGACTAAATTTTAGAACACCATGTGATAGAGCAACTGGAGACACCGTGTCTGATGGAGTTAGCCATGTCTCAGTGAGCCCCAGGAAGGTGAAAGTGTTGGAGATAAACATGTCATGAATAAGGACCAGTTTATTACAAATGGAGCAGGAGTTCCATAGAGCCCCAGATATGGGGAGGGGAGCGCCAGGAGGATGTCAATAAAGTTATAGATGTTCTGGGAGGAGAGGTGGTGAGGTTTGTTAATGGTAGAAGGAGCTGTAGTCTGAGGAGTGTAAGGTCTAGGAGTGGGCCCTGGGTTTGGTGATATGTCCCCAGAAGCCAGGAGTAGCAGCAAGCAGAGCAGAGAGATGTGAGGGTAGGACTTGTGTGTGGGCGAGTTAGGTTTAGTGAGAGCAGAGGAGGGTTAGTGTGAGCAGAGAACTAGGAATAGTTTGCAGCTAGAGAGAAGGGGAGAAGATAGCAGAGAGGGAGCAATGTATATGGTGTTGCTGACAGTGGGAAGATAAAGTGGCGTGTGAATTTTCAGTAACAGAAAGCAAAAAGAAGTGGTTGAGTGAGACATCTGCTGACAATTTACTGACGTGTTGGAGATAATTACAGCCAAGCCGGTAATTTACCTCACTGCTCAGTAATTTCAGTTTTTCATTCAGTAACAGCCTTTATGAATTGACACTTTGCTAAGTGCTCGGGGGAGTCTGCTGTTTTCAGCATTACTCCATGCAGTAATGCTTTATGAATTGAGGCCAATGCGGGTATAATCTGTGACACCGCTTTCCTTTTCCGTTCCTGCTGTTAGAGATGCGAGGACACATCCATATACCCTGCACGGCTACAGGAATTTGGGTGCATGCTCTGGGAAACCAAAGCATGCCATCCAATCGCACTGGCATGCTACCTGGATGGCTTGCTTTGGGCAGCATTTCCGCCTCTGGCTTAGATGCAGGGGAAAACTGTGTATCCATACGTAGTGGAAATAGGTCTAGTGGAGCGCAATGTAACTCCCACTGTGAACCTAAAGCCATTAATAATATAATGTATATGTACTGTAACTGTTGCTGGCAGGGAGTCTTTTATTACTAGACAATGGCAAATGCAAGCCAGTATATTGAAATGAGTTAAAAACACTACAATTAGAACTAAACTGCTTTATTAACCAGAGCTTCATTATGAGATATTTTAACCACACATAAGTTATGCATATTAACGCATTTAAGACTATAAACCGCCTGTGCATCTCTTGTGCTGTGGTATAGATAATACACAAATGAAAATGCTGCTACAGGACGTTACATAATGGCAGCTTTACTTGCTCCATACAGACCCTAAACCAGAGGGGGCCTATCCTGCCATGTTATGGCCGTTACCAGCACAGAGCATTCATCACCCTTTCATTGTATTGACATTTTGTTTATGTTCGTATTGAGATAACATCCTCCGTACCTCCGCCATGTTGTTTCTCCAGCCTCTTCCTTCTTCCTTCCCCCCGCCCCATCCAGGTGATCCCGCCCCTTGACTTTCACGGCCTAACTCAGGCCGCCACACCGCGCCTGAAAACAAAAACACATTTTATTTATTCACACCCGATCATTTTATTTTTCAAACCTAATTGTATCTCAACCGCCACACAAAGACCTGTCTCTAAACATCATTCTAACATCCTCTACGCGCGCAATATTGTCAGGCATCTTTAAAGACGGCAGGAGGGGGTCTTCGCACGTTTTGTGGATTTGAACGCGGCAACTTGAGGCTTACTACGCATGCGCCAGTAGAATGCGGTGATGGAGTCACTGCTGTTAGAGATGGGAAGTTCGGATCTTTTCAATGATCCGGATGATTCGAATCGGATCATTGAAGAGATCCGGATCTTTGATCCGAATCTCGGATCATTTTACTACCGGAAGCATTCGGGGGTGAAATGAACAGCAGGACAGGTCTGTGGACAGGAGAAGGGGAGGGAGTGGACACACAGAGAAGGGGAGAAGATGGACAGAGGGCAGGGAGTGGACAGAGAAGGGAGGAGGGACGAGCAGAGAGCAGAAATGTTTGCACGTAATACCCACATGCTGAAGTCATATGCTTTACATATATTTCACCTATATGTTCATCTGTACACTTTGAAAGAAAAGGTCGCACAGTGAAAGAAAGCATTCCCAGTAGATAAGTGCAGCTGTTTAGTGCCGAGTGCAGGAGGATTATATTGCCTTTCAATCACAGTGTCTGCAAAGTTACTGAGCTGTGCTGAGCCAAAAGCTTCCAATGTGTTCACTGTGCAGCACTATGGAACAGCCAGCCTATAATGGGCAGCACGTTATAGCCAGTATGTGTGCTCTACACATATCTGGCAGTGGCACCCATGTCCCCTCTCTCTCATCTACCTGTCTCCCTGCAAGGCTGGCTCCCATCCAACAGAGCGATCCCTGCTTCCAGGACCCCGCTGCCCGCTGAGAGGGGGCGTGTCGCTCCTGGCCCCGCCCCTTTTGCGATCCGAATCGTTCATTTTGATGATTCGGATGATCGACTCATAAAATAGATTCGGATCAAAGATCCGAATCGTTCATGATCCGGACAACACTAACTGCTGTGTAAAACCTGGTTGCTATGGCTTTCTCAGAACGAACGTGCTTCAGCCTCCGAGGCTGAGTGTGAGTTATGTGCCAAAACACAAATTGTTAACTTTAGCACTGTATGAAACTGGACCCTACTTGTATGCTGCAGTTTATATTCTATACAATAATAATAATAAAATTGTAAACTGGTCTGTCTGCGCCCTGGGGGAACCAGGAAATTTGGACGCCCGCTAGCAAGGAAAATTTGGGCCCCGCCATAGGGTTCCAAGTATGTAAGCCCAAATTTCCCTTCCTTGCCAATAAATTTAATGGAACCCTTTGGCGGTGCCCAAATTTTCCTCGCTAGCTGTGTTTAGACGTCAGGAAGGGGGTTTGTGCAGGGGGCTGTTAAGAGTTAGGTGTCAGGAAGGGTGTTTGTGTGAGGGGGCGGTTGGGGTTAGGCATTAGGAAAGGTCTTTGTGCAGGGAACGGTTAGGGTTGGGCGTCGTGGGGGAGAGAGTTCTGTGTGAGAAAAGGTTTAGGTCAGTGGCAGACAAAGCCAACAATGGGCCCCTGTGCAGAATAAATGAAGCGGGCCCCATATGAGGGTGTGTGGTCATAACAGATCATGGTTGGATCCAAACAATGCCGATAAGATAAAAGTACATGAACCTAGGTCACATTCTCTAGGCACTGTATTAATGTAGCACACATTTTAAACTTGTATATGACTGGTGTACAAGTTATGATCACTGTTTCTCTTAAAGAGACTCTGTAACAACAAAAACCTCCCCTGGGGGGTACTCACCTCGGGTGGGGGAAGCCTCCGGATCCTAATGAGGCTTCCCACGCCGTCCTCTGTCCCCAGGGCTGGCCCTAGACTTTTTGCCGCCTGAGACAAATTTATAAAAAAAATTGCCGCTACCGCCGCCCCCCCCCCCCCCCGTGGGGGGCCGCCGAGCCGGAGGGGTAGCGGGCAGGACGGGGGTATTGGGCCTAGCGGTTGGGAGGGGGGTCGGACCCCCCCTCCCTCGCCTGGGTCCCCCGATCTGCGCTCCCCTCCAGCCGTAATAGGAAGCTGCCGATGCCCAATAGTAAGAGGCACGGGCGGGGAGGACTCACCTTATCCGCGTTCCAGCGTGCGCTCCACTGACATCACCTCCTGCATCGCTGCCCACTGTATTGTGGACGGCGATGCAGGAAGTGACGTCAGTGGAGCGCACGCTGGAACGCGGATAAGGTGAGTCCTCCCCGCCGTGCCTCTTACGATTGGGCATTGGCTGCTTCCTATTACAGCTGGAGGGGAGCGCAGATCGGGGGACCCAGGCGAGGGAGGGGGGGTCCAACCCCCCTCCCCACCGCTAGGCCCAATACCCCCGTCCTGCCCGCTACCCCTCCGGCTCGGCGGCCGCCCCCCCCGCACCCACGGACGGGTGGGTGCTGCCCCTAAAAGTTTGCCGCCTGAGGCAAACGTTTCACCCCGCCTCATGAGCGGGCCGGCCCTGTCTGTCCCACGGGGGTCTCGCTGCAGCCCTCCGAACAGCCGGCGACAGAGCCGACTGTAGCTTCAATATTTACCTTTGCTGGCTCCAGCGGGGGCGCTGTGGCTGCTTTCGGCACGGAAATAGACGGAAATACCCGATCTCCGTCGGGTCCGCTCTACTGCGCAGGCGCCGGAAACTTGCGCCTGCGCAGTAGAGCAGACCCGACGGCGATCGGGTATTTCCGCCTACTTCGGAGCCGATAGCCGTCAGAGCGCCTGCGCAGGAGCCAGGAAGGTAAATATTACGTCACCGCTGCACGGAGGGCTGCAGCGAGACCCCTGACGGATGGAGGACGGCGTGGGAAGCCTCATTAGGATCCGGAGGCTTCCCCCACCCGAGGTGAGTACCCCCCAGGGGACGTTTTGTCGTTACAGTTCCTCTTTAAGTTTTAGAGATAAATACATGGAGAAAAGCTTAGGGGATAATCAGGCCCTAACTGGTCCAATGGCATGGGTCCTAGAGGACATGGAGCCCATGTGCAGCTGCACGGGCCTATGTCCGCATCTGGTTTAGGTTAGGTTTAGCTATAGTATTTAATGCCAATATTTTACTATAGTACATAGTTACATAGTTATTTTGGTTGAAAAAAGACATACGTCCATCGAGTTCAACCAGTATAAAGTACAACTCCAGCCTGCTCCCTCACATATCTCTGTTGATCCAGAGGAAGGCGAAAAAAAACCTTATAAGGCATGGTCCAATTAGCCCCAAAAGGGAAAAATTCCTTCCCGACTCCAGATGGCAATCAGATAAAATCCCTGGATCAACATCATTAGGCATTACCTAGTAATTGTAGCCATGGATGTCTTTCAACGCAAGGAAAAGCCCCCTTTAAATGCAGGTATAGAGTTTGCCATAACGACTTCCTGTGGCAATGCATTCCACATCTTAATCACTCTTACTGTAAAGAATCCTTTCCTAAATAAATGGCTAAAACGTTTTTCCTCCATGCGCAGATCATGTCCTCTAGTCCTTTGAGAAGGCCTAGGGACAAAAAGCTCATCCGCCAAGCTATTACCGGTATATTGCCCTCTGATGTATTTATGCATGTTAATTAGATCTCCTCTAAGGCGTCTTTTCTCTAGACTAAATAAACCCAGTTTATCTAACCTTTCTTGGTAAAAAAAACTATAGTTTTTACACTTTAATAGTAAAATATTGGTATTAAATACCGATATTTTACTGGATTTACTGGATTTTCTAGCGCCGTTTTTTGATGTACGCACACTGCTAACGACATGTGGAGTTCAACTTTCTTCTGAAATTTTAAGGTGCCCACTTATGGTACATTTTCACCAAATAATCACCCATGCGATTGGCAATAAAATGTTGTAATCCATCGATTATTTCACTATCAACAAACCAATGTGGGAGCTAGTCTAGTTGAGGGAACCCTGCGGGAAACAGTCACTCCCTGTTTGCGACAATTTGGTCACGGCCACTAATTCATAAGAAATAGGGGACTTAACAGGCAACACTATAAAGCAAACCTGTGTAGTTTGCAACCAAACATTTTGGATACTTCGTTCGGGAGAGGGAAGCCTCTTGATCCTTCCACATCCTCCCCTGCCAGGCCATTCAGTGCTCAGACACCGAAGATCGTAGATGCACCGTTCCTGCTCAATAGCAGAGTAGAGGCACCACTGCACCCAGCAGGGCACCACACAGTACTCAGCCAGCTCCATAGAGGCACCACAGCACCCAGCATGGCACCATAGCACCCAGCATGGCACCACAGCACATGACAATGGGGTTATGCCTATGGTGACTCTATGTGGGCATATTGGGTGCTGTGATGCCATGCTAGGTGCTATGATGCCTTTATGGGGGCATGCAGGGAGCAGTGGTTCTTCTTTGTGGGCTTTCTGGCAGTTGTGGTGCCTCAATGGGAGGCGCATAGGAGGGGGTCCACTAGAAGGCCAGATAATTCTTTGGGGTAGGGGCTGGCAGTAGGCAAGCTCGCCCAGCAGGAAGCCAGCACAGAAGCCAAGTAACCTATTTATGTGATATGCTGCACTTTTTTTTTTTGGGGGGGGGGGGGGGGGGTTGCATTAATGGAGAGGGGAGCTTCATCCAACATTTTGCTGGGCAGGCCTACTTAGACCACTGGTAAAGGGGAACTCCAGTGACAATAATGTAATAAAAACAGTGCTTCATTTTTACCATACTTATGTATAAATGATTTGCCCATGTGTTTTTCCATTGTAAAATCTTTCTTCTCCCTGATTTACATTCTGACATTTATCACATGGTGACATTTTTACTGCTGGCAGGTGATGTAGCTGCTGCTTGCTTTTTTGACAGTTGGAAACAGCTGTAAACAGCTATTTCCCACAATGCAACAGGGTTCACCGACAGGGAACTGCCAGGACCATGGTCCTCAGAGTTTCTTGTGGGAGGGGTTTCACTACAATATCAGCCATACAGAGCCCCCTGATGATCTGTTTGTGAAAAGGAAAAGATTTCTCATGGGAAAGGGGGTATCAGCTACTGATTGGGATGAAGGTCAATTCTTGGTCACAGTTTCTCTTTAAGTTCATGTAAATGTGGCTCCACCCATGGCCACACCCACATTCCGGTTCATGGTCATGCCTATTTTTCAGCTGGAGTGTCCCAGATCTCTTAGGATTCTAGCAACGCTCCTGGTCACATGACTGCTGCTCTTGCTGCGTTTGACAGACTAATAAGAAGAGCGCTGTGTTCTGTGTGCAAGTTGCATGAAATTTGCTTGAAAGCCACAATTATTTGCATCTTATTGACCACGTACGTGAATTTCGGGCGCCATGGAAAATTGTCAGGAACAGAACCGATAGTAGAATATTGTTAAATTTTTACCGATATTCTGATATTCTACTATAGCTAAACCTAACCCTGCTCTCACACAGAACCTTCCACTACTGATTCCTAACCCTAACCCCTCCTTGTGGTGCCTAACATTAAGAGACCCCCTTGGTAGTACCTAACGGAAGCGGGAAATTTGTGCGCATGAGGCAGGTGGACAAAAAGGGCGCCGCCATTCACTCCCATAATAAATATCGTTTAATGGGTGCCCAACAGGAAAAAGGGCGCCGGAGAAAAATAACATTTTAAAAGCGGCGCCCGGAGACTTTTAATGTTTTATAACTGCTTCTCATGATTACACATTATTTAATGATTCATCATTTTTTAAACATTATTTTTAACCACTTCGCATCCAGACCTTGTTTTCCCCTTATTGACCAAAGCAATTGTTACGTTTTAGCTATGTTCCTATTTAATCAGCCATAACTTTATCCTTACTCATGACACCTAAATGATCTAGGTATCGTTTTTTTCAGGACAAACTAGACTTTCATTGGCGGGTATTTTATCCCTAGACCAAAAACGTTTTCTATGCATTTTAATGGGAAAAAGAGGGGGGAAATGAAAAAAATGCATTTTTTCTCAGTTTTTATCAATTCCAGTTTAAAAATAAAAAGTACTGTGGAGATATATTGAGGTGCTGATGATATTAGGGAGTACAGAAACCTATTCTATCATTTTTATGTCTGCTGTATATCTTTCAGAGGTGGAGGTCAGCCAGTATGGCCTGAAGATATTGGCAGCTAGCTTCATGGACTATTAATGTGATTGTGTGTGGTGTCAATAGACAGACAAAAGGGAACCTCATTACCTGTTTCTGGCTGTCCAGAGGAACTGTACGCTGTGATCTTTTGTATTAATGTAGATAACTGCCATTGTCTTCAGTGAATGGACCAGTCCCCTTCAATAGGCAAGGAAGCTTTTTGATGTCTGGTAGGATACAATCTCACCTATTGAATTCTGCAAACTTCAAGAAGCTAAAACAGGAACCCCTTTGAAGTTTGCATATCACAAGAAAGATTATGACAAGCGTTCGGTGATGTCACAAACGGGGAAACTGCATTAGTTCCTGGGGGCTGGACACTAAATGCCCCAGGGGACACTTCAGAGTATAAAAAGCAGAGACAGATACCTAGTGATCACCTGCTCTTGGAGTTAGCGCATAGCTAGAGTTGATCTCGACTTCTGGTCGAACAAGCGGCATGCTCCTGCCGACAACGTTGAGACCTTCAAGTTGGTAACGTTTTTTTAATCCCCATTTTTATTTTACGCAAATATCCGTGTGTGTTATCTTTGTAACTTTTATCTTGTAACTATTTTTACTTTGTTTTTTGTAATCTTTTGTATATATTAAGTTCTGCACTGTTCTATGTTTTTCTGGAATATTAAATTATTATTTAATAAGCTTGACTTCTGCCGTACTAAACTAACACTCATAGGGCTTGATTCACAAAGCGGTGATAACTCAGTTATCACGCCTAAAAGACTTTAGGCGTGATAAGCGGTGCAAAGCTGAGTTATCACCGATTTGTGCTGCTCTTCGCGCGAAGCTCCCGCGCGCAAAGTTTTGCGCGCGTAGCGCACCGCGCTGCGCGCGCAAAGTCCCATAGGGCTCAATTGACGCTGCGCGCGAAGCAGGGCACACTGCGGTGCGCTACGCGCGCAAAACTTTGCGCGCGGGAGATCGCGCGAGTTTCTTCTTATCACTCCTAAACTGAGTTTAGGCGTGATAAAGGGCTTTTCACAGGCGTGCAAACACTTTGCACCGCTTTGTGAATCAAGCCCATAGCCTAAAGGAGACTGCAGTGTAGCTGTGTATAAGTCCGTGCCTAGTTGTATGTTTGAGCAACACTACCATATGAAATTGTAATTGCATTGTGTGTGTGGGGGCGTTTGTCATACGTTGGCCTAAAGCGCGCAGCTGACCCAACGTACGAAACGCCAGTGCGAGTAGCTAACAGTATCGTTCGGAACGACTGTTAGTGGTTTTGCTGCACGACAGTATAACTTGCATTACAAGTCAGTGTCTGATTGTGCTGTGTTACTGTACAACTGTACTGTGTGTGTGGGTGCGTGGCGTTCTCGTATTCGGCCTAAGCGCAAAGCTGACCCAAATACGAAAACGCGGAGTGCGCGCTGAAGACTCGACAGCAGAGTGGAAGTGTCTAGCGAACCGCTAGTGGTGGCAGTGAGAGGTGTTCTGAGGGGTCCCAGCCTTGTTTTAGCTTGACTAAGGCTGCTTCCCCACTCAGTCTGGTCAAACCCGCAGTCGGGATCCGTATACGCAGGTGTGCCGCGGGCTGGTTTCTGACATAATTGGCTGGCAGTGGTGGGATCGTTTAGTACATTAGTACGCAGTTTAGCTCGCTATTCGGAGTACTAAAGGCTGGAAGCTTGCTAGAAGCAACTAGCCTACAGAAGTTTACTCAGTGCAGAATCTATATACGTTTTTTTTGTTCAAAGATACACACGTGGTATTTTGCTTTCCCTTCCCCCCTTTTTTCTTTTTATTTGCAACACGATGGCTCAGAAAGCATCCAGCTATGCAAGGCAAAACAAAGAGATGCTACTCAACCTGTGTGAGCACAGAGGCATCGAGACGGTGAGCGGCCAGACGAAGGAGCAGTTGGTTCGTGCCCTCGAGGAGTATGAGGCAGAGCAAGCCCGTGCTTCAACGTCAGCGGATGCAGCTCACGACACTCCAGAGGAGGAATCGCTCCCGCCACAGAATGCGAGTGGAGACGATGTCCTGGATGATCCACCGAACACGGAGATGACATCTCTGGAAGCTGATCTACAGCTACTGAACTCGGCTGATCCTGAACTGCGCCTAAAGCTGATCCTCCTGCACCGACAGGCAAAGAAGGAACAAGCGGCACAGCGACTACGGGCAGAGGAGGGAAGAGCTGAACGGCAACACCAGGCCGAGAGGGAAGGTGCTGAACGGCAACACCAGCTGGAGCTGGCTTAACTTCAGCAGCAGAACCGGTCTGCTGGACCCGCAGAACGCGAAGGTGAGCGAGTCCACAGAATCCCCCTGGATAAGTTCCCCGCTATGGACAAGGACTCTGACATAGACACTTTCCTACAGGGGTTTGAAAGGACTTGTCGGCAGTATGGGGTGCCCCGTGAGCAGTGGGCAAGATACCTCACACCAGGGCTGAGAGGCAAGGCCCTGGAGGCGTTTGTGAGTCTCCCCCAGGAGGAAGAAACAGACTTTGAGGCAATTAAGAAAGCCATCATTGCGCGATACCACCTCACGCCAGAGGTGTATCGCAAACGTTTCAGGACAGTGCAGCGAGGTCCTAATGACAGCTACCTGGATCATGCTTGCAACCTGCGCACTGCCTTCCAGCAGTGGGTAAAAGGACTAGCGGTTGAGACCTTTGATGCCCTACAGGAACTGATAATAAAAGACCAGTTCCTCCACACTTGTCCTGTTGAGGTCCGGCAGTTTGTACGGGACCAAGAGCCGAAGACCGTGGATGAGGCCGCGAAAGTCGCTGATGCCTACACGTCCAATCGAGCATCTGATTTTCGGAGGACTACGGCACCCAGCTGGAAGGGAGAAAAGACTGCGAGACCTTCTCCTCTGAGCACCCAGCGAAGCCAAGTCCCGCAGCCGCCTGGAGGTAGAACAGCCACCGTTGACACTCGGAGATGTTTTGCCTGTGACAAACCGGGTCACATCAGTGCTACGTGCCCAGAAAAGAAGAAGGAAGCCCCAAACTCTGGCAGGGCCCGAAATGCGTTGTGTGCCACCAGGAATGCAGGTAGCTATGCAGAGAATCTGCAACCTGTCACGGTTGGGGATACGGTTACCACCGGTCTAAGAGACACTGGAGCAGAGGTGACTCTAGTGCACCCCCAGCTTGTGAACCCTGAGGAGTACATTCCTGGCAAGACTATGGCTGTCAAAGGAGTTGGGGGTGTCACCCCCGCCATACCCACCGCCTTGGTCCACCTGGATTGGGGGGCCGGCAGCGGGATGAAAGAAGTGGGGGTAACGGATGCCATCCCCACGAACGTTTTGTTGGGTACTGACCTGGGACGGTTAGTGGCCCGGTATGAGCCTACTCCACACCCCATGGAGCCTGCATCCCCCGCAGAAGTTCAGGACTCTTGCAAGGTACTGTGTGATAATGCTGTGCAAGCGGGGAAGACTGGTGAGGCCCCAGGGGCTACGGACTGTGTACTAGGAGCCAGCCCTAGTGAGTCTCCAGTGCCCAGGCCTGGAGGAGGACACGTTGTTACCATGAATGCAGATAATTTTGATATAATATGTGATGTGTTGCATAATGACATGTGTACAGTGAACGCTCCGTCAGCTGCAGTGGTAACCTGAAGTGCTCACCGGGCTGCAGTAGACGAATTGTCCACTAAAGGGGCTGATGTCACTGGGTCGGGCTCTTCCACTTCAGAGCCTGGCTCTGAGGACCCAGAGGCCTCTCAGTTTGCCACCTCCCTGGTGCCTGTGGCCGACAGCGCTGAGTTCTCCGAGGCTGTGCGACTTGATAGCAGCCTGGAAGAGCTCAGGGGTCTGGCGGACAGGGCACCGGTGGAGGGCGACAAAGTGAGGGTGTACTGGGAGCACGGCAGACTGTACAGAGAGGTTACTCCCTCTGAGCTGTCTGAAGTGGAGGAGGCAGACAGGCAGTTGATTGTGCCCCACAGGTACAGGGAGCAGCTATTAAGAATAGCACATGAGGTGCCCCTGGCTGGTCACTTGGGGATCCGCAAGACCAAATCCCGGCTTGCACACAATTTTTATTGGCCCCACATGGGGTTGGATATTGCCGATTTTTGCCGGTCTTGTGCCGCATGTCAGCGGGTCGGCAAAGCAGGTGACACAGACAAAGCCCCACTGAGGCCCTTGCCCATCATAGAGGAGCCCTTCCAAAGGGTTGCTGTGGACATAATTGGGCCTCTAGCAATACCCAGCAGCACAGGGAAACGTTTCATTCTTACGGTGGTCGATTATGCCACTCGCTACCCTGAAGCTGTAGCCCTGAGCTCCATACGGGCAGACAAGGTTGCGGACGCATTGGTGCGCATTTTCTCACGGGTCTGTTTTCCCCGTGAAATGCTCACCGATCACGGCCCGCAATTCATGTCGCGCCTAATGGAATGCCTCTGTAAACAAATGCAGGTAGAACACATCATGGCCAGCCCTTACCACCCCCAGACAAATGGGTTATGTGAGCGGTTCAATGGTACTCTGAAACAGATGCTAAGGGTGTTTGTTGAATCGCAAGGGAGAGACTGGGAGCGATACCTGCCCCACTTACTGTTTGCTTATCGTGAGGTGCCCCAGGCATCCACCGGGTTCTCGCCCTTTGAGCTCTTATATGGGAGGAGGGTATGCGGACCCCTCGATCTTATTCGGGAGGTCTGGGAGGGGCAGGATATGGGTCCCGGGGTCTCCATAGTGGAATACGTTCTAAAGTTCCGGGAAAAGATGGACACCCTGGTGGGGTTAGTGCGAGAGAATCTGACTCAAGCCCAGGCCACCCAGAAGCAGTGGTATGACCACGGGGCTAGGGAGAGAGTTTATGAGGTAGGTCGCAAGGTATGGGTCCTAAACCCAATGCGACAGAATAAGCTGCAGGCCGCTTAAGATGGGCCCTATACCATACATAGGAAGATTAGTGATGTGACATATGTGGTCGCGCTGGATGACCGAGGTAAGCAGCTGAAAACGTACCATGTCAATATGTTAAAGGAACATCATGATAGAACCGCTTGCGCTCTCCCTGTCTGCAGTTTGCTACCGGACGGTGAAGCAGAGGCCCTGGTTGACATCCTGGCCTCCACCCAGGAAACCGACTCTGTTACCGAGGTGCAGATCAATCCGGAGTTGACAGCAGAGCAGCAGGCTGGACTATCTGATGTGCTGACCCTTTACCGTGGTACCTTTACAGCCCGCCCTGGTCTGACCAGCCTGGCTGTACACCATGTTGACACCGGAAATAACAAGCCGGTTAGACAGTCAGCCTATAGAGTCTCCCCTGAGGTTCAGGCCCACATCAGCAAGGAGATTGAGGAAATGCTGTCACTAGGGGTGATCCAACGGTCGCACAGCGCATGGGCATCACCTGTAGTGCTAGTACCCAAACGGGACCAGACCACTCGGTTCTGTGTAGATTATCGAAAACTAAATTTGATAACTGCGTCAGATGCTTACCCAATGCCGAGGGTCGACGAATTGTTAGATAAGCTAGCTGGCGCGCAATATCTAACAATCGTGGATTTGAGTCGGGGATACTAACAGGTCCCTCTAACAGCTGAGGCACAGGAGAGGTCTGCCTTTATCACCCCCTCGGGTCTGTTTGAATTTAATGTAATGCTTTTTGGAATGAAAAACGCCCCGGCCACCTTCCAACGGGTTGTAAATGGTCTCCTGGAAGGTTTGGAACACTGCGCTGTCGCCTACCTGGATGACATCGCCGTGTTTAGCGCCAACTGGAACGACCACTTAGCGCAGCTGTCACAGGTTTTGGGGCGCATCACTGCAGCAGGACTAACAGTCAAGCCTAGCAAGTGTCAGATCGGCATGAAACAGGTACAGTACCTGGGACATGTGGTGGGGGGGGGGAGAGCTTCGTCCAGATACTGGGAAGGTAGATGCCATTGTGTCCTGGCCCACCCCCCAAACGAAGAAACAGATTCAGTCCTTCTTAGGAACGGCTGGGTACTATAGAAAGTTTGTCCCCAACTACAGTGCCCTCGCCAAGCCATTGACAGATCTCACCAAAAAGAAGCTGCCCAAGCAGATTCTCTGGACGCCAGAATGTGAACAGTCATTCACAGCTCTGAAGAGGGCCCTAGCCAGCCCTCCCGTGTTGCAAGCGCCAGACTTCAGCCGACGGTTTGTGGTCCAGACGGACGCCTCAGCCTTTGGCCTAGGTGCTGTGTTAAGCCAAGTAAACCAGACTGGGGAAGAACATCCGATTCTGTATTTAAGTCGGAAGCTGCTACCCCGGGAGGTAGCCTACACCACCATAGAGAAAGAGTGCTTGGCAATTGTATGGGCCCTACAAAAGCTGCAGCACTACCTCTATGGTCGCGTATTCACGGTCGTCACCGACCACAACCCTCTTAGTTGGTTACATCGGGTTTCTGGTGACAATGGAAAATTGCTGAGATGGAGCTTGGTTCTCCAACAATATAGCTTCACTATTCAACATAGGAAGGGGAGCAATCATGGGAATGCGGATGGGCTGTCCCGTCAAGCAGAACCAACAGTGTAGGTGCTGGCAGGATGATCTGGGAAGATCGTCTGCCTTGCACCAAGTTAACGTCGGAGGTGTGGAGATATATTGAGGTGCTGATGATATTAGGGAGTACAGAAACCTATTCTATCATTTTTATGTCTGCTGTATATCTTTCAGAGGTGGAGGTCAGCCAGTATGGCCTGAAGATATTGGCAGCTAGCTTCATGGACTATTAATGTGATTGTGTGTGGTGTCAATAGACAGACAAAAGGGAACCTCATTACCTGTTTCTGGCTGTCCAGAGGAACTGTACGCTGTGATCTTTTGTATTAATGTAGACAACTGCCATTGTCTTCAGTGAATGGACCAGTCCCCTTCAATAGGCAAGGAAGCTTTTTGATGTCTGGTAGGATACAATCTCACCTATTGAATTCTGCAAACTTCAAGAAGCTAAAACAGGAACCCCTTTGAAGTTTGCATATCACAAGAAAGATTATGACAAGCGTTCGGTGATGTCACAAACGGGGAAACTGCATTAGTTCCTGGGGGCTGGACATTAAATGCCCCAGGGGACACTTCAGAGTATAAAAAGCAGAGACAGATACCTAGTGATCACCTGCTCTTGGAGTTAGCGCATAGCTAGAGTTGATCTTGACTTCTGGTCGAACAAGCGGCATGCTCCTGCCGACAACGTTGAGACCTTCAAGTTGGTAACGTTTTTTTAATCCCCATTTTTATTTTACGCAAATATCCGTGTGTGTTATCTTTGTAACTTTTATCTTGTAACTATTTTTACTTTGTTTTTTGTAATCTTTTGTATATATTAAGTTCTGCACTGTTCTATGTTTTTCTGGAATATTAAATTATTATTTAATAAGCTTCACTTCTGCCGTACTAAACTAACACTCATAGCCTAAAGGAGACTGCAGTGTAGCTGTGTATAAGTCCGTGCCTAGTTGTATGTTTGAGCAACACTACCATATGAAATTGTAATTGCATTGTGTGTGTGGGGGCGTTTGTCATACGTTGGCCTAAAGCGCGCAGCTGACCCAACGTACGAAACGCCAGTGCGAGTAGCTAACAGTATCGTTCGGAACGACTGTTAGTGGTTTTGCTGCACGACAGTGTAACTTGCATTACAAGTCAGTGTCTGATTGTGCTGTGTTACTGTACAACTGTACTGTGTGTGTGGGTGCGTGGCGTTCTCGTATTCGGCCTAAGCGCAAAGCTGACCCAAATACGAAAACGCGGAGTGCGCGCTGAAGACTCGACAGCAGAGTGGAAGTGTCTAGCGAACCGCTAGTGGTGGCAGTGAGAGGTGTTCTGAGGGGTCCCAGCCTTGTTTGTAGCTTAAATAAGGCTGTTCGCCGCTTAATCTGGTCAAACCCGCAGTCGGGAGCTGTATACGCAGGCGTGCCGCGGGCCGGTTCCTGACAAGTACCACAGGAGATAAAAACATATCACTAGTATTTTGTCTCCCAGTATTGATAGCAAAATGTGTCCCAAGTATCAGACCCCCCCTTATAGCCAGATGTGTCCCCAATATCAGTCACCCCCAGTATAGCCCAATGTGTCCTTTGTGTTTGGCTCCTCCCAGTATAGATAGATAGATGTATCCCCAGGATTGCTGCCCCTCAACAGCAAAAAAAAACAATAATTACTGGGCAATGCTTGCTGCCCGAATTTCCCCTTTGTAGCTGGGTTCACCAGCTTAAAAACAGAAAAAACTTTGCAAAAAGTAATAATTATCCGCTTGGTGCCCAGATTTCCCTTTTTGGTGCCGGCTTACCAATATTTTCATTTAAAGAGGAACTCCAGTGAAAATACTGTAATAAAAAAAGTGCTTCATTTTTACAATAATTATGTATCAATGCTTTAGTCAGTGTTTTCCCATTGTAAAATCTTTCCTCTCCCTGCTCTACATTCTGACATTTACCACATGGTCACATTTTTACTGCTGGCAGGTGATGTCAGTGGAAGGAGATGCTGCTTGCTTTTTTAACAGTTGGACCCAGCTGTAAACAGCTGTTATTTCCCACAATGCAATGAGGTTTACAGACTGGAAGCTGTCAGGACCATGGTCCTGACATCACACTGTGTGAGGGGTTTCACCACAATATCAGCCATACAGATCCCCCTGATGGTCTGTTTGTGAAAAGGAATAGATTTCTCATGGGAAAGGGGGTGGCAGCTACTGATTGGGATAAAGTTCAATTCTTGGTCACGGTTTCTCGTTAAAGTCTATGGCAGTGCACGATTCGCCCTCAAACTGTCAGACTAGGAATACAGACATCCTCCACCCTTACCCTGAGCACTGGCGTGCCACAGGGCTGTGTATTAAGCCCTCTCCTCTATGCACTTTTCACCCATGACTGCCAGCCTATCCATACCTCAAAGTTTCCAGATGATACGACTGTCATTGGGCTTATATCAGACAATGAGGAAGCTGCATGCAGAGAAGAAGTTAGGAACCTGACTGCATGGTGCGACATTAACAACCTGTTATTAAATACAAAGAAGACCAAAGAAATTATTCTGGACTTTAGGACCACCAAAAAGACCACTCACCTACCGCTAATGATCAATGCAGAGGCTGTGGAGAGAGTTTCCAGCTTCAAATTTTTGGGAGTCACCATCGCAGAGAACCTGTCCTGGGCTGACAATGCTTTAGCTCTAACTGGCAAAGCACAACAACGCCTCTACTTTCTGAGAAAACGAAGGAGCGCTAACCTCCCACAGAAGCTGCTGGTTAATTTCTACAGCTGCCCTATAGAAAGCGTTCTGACCAATTGCATGACGGCCTGGTACAACAGCTGCACAAAGGCTACTAGAGAAGCCCTGCAGCGAGTTGTTAAAACAGCAGAAGCCATTATTGGCACTGAACTACCATCACTGGAACTTTTGTATAATACTCGCAGCGTGAGAAGGGCCAAAAACATTATCAAGGACAACACTCACCCTGGAAATGCCTTGTTTGAGCTCCCTCCATCAGGTAAACGTTTTAGATCAATCCGCACACACTAGGCCTCTTGCACACTGCAAGTGATTCCGATTCAGATTCCGCTTTTTAGGGCTCTTTTCCACTATGAAATGCGATTGCGATCGCAATCGCGTTTTAATTTCCACCATGCGATTGCGATTACGATTGAGCTACTATACTCATTATAGTACAGCTCAATCGCATACAAAAGGCGGCAGGACGACGATTGCGCTTTGACCAAAATCGCATCGCAATCGGATCGCACTAATGGAAATTGCTGCTGCAGTTTCCATTAGTTTAATGTACCTTGCGATTTGCGATCAGAAGCAAATCGCAAATCGCAGGCTAGTGGAAAAAGGCCCTTAATCAGTTTTTACATCCGATTCAGATTCCGATTTGCAGTTTGCTCCCTCCATCAGGTAAACGTTTTAGATCAATCCGCACACACACAGACTGAAAGACCGCTTTTTCCCATCCGCCATAAACTTGATGAACTCTGAATCCTCTCTGAAATAATTAACACTGTGTACAAATTGTTTAAACATCTGTAATACCTGGCATACTTGTATAATTTCTTCTCTTCCTTGTTACTATCACTATGTTCCCTATATGCACCGTGGAGTTGTCATGAAAAGTAATTTTGTTGTGTTACACAATGACAATAAAGTGAATTGAATTGAATTGAAGCTGCATGCGCATGATTTGCCTTATTACCCAATTGACCATCTCCAGCTACTGCACAATGTTTGTTGATTTGTTTGCAGTGCTTTCCTTTTTGTATTTATAACACATCTGTACATCTTTCTTGTTAATTTTGGGTGACTGTGTACAGAAATGCTGCTTGGCTCTGACATTCTGTCCTATGGAGAGAGGAGGGTGGACCATGCAGAAGATGTGAGCTGCAATGGGGCAGCATAACAGCGATCAGTATTTTCCAGCACGGTAGACTGCTGAAAGGGAGATTGCTACCCTTCTCCCCAGCCTACTTCCAAAAATCCTGCAATGCAGCTAAGGACAAGAGCTCTGTGCTGAAAAAAAATCTGCAGACAATATCCTTCAGTCACGTGGATAATCTCAGCACAAGCCACTGGGTGGTGCTGTGGTCTTCTTCTCATATTCTTTGTGGTATGGTGTTGAGATCTTTTTTTTTTATTTTTCGGGATTGATCCTGGAGGCTGAACAGACTAGGAACCAGGATTGCCTCTTTGCACTGTAAAGCTACGCACACACACTGGATTGAACTCACAGTGGTAGATGATAAAGACCGCCTCGGCTGAGAATATTGAAAGAAATCAGTGTGGGTACAGCAGCCGCCAGATGTGTGCTTAAAGAGACACTGAAGCGAAAAAAAAAATGATGATATTATGATTTGTATGTGTAGCACAGCTAAGAATTAAAACATTAAGATCATATACATCAGTCTAATTGTTTCCAGTACAGGAAGAGTTTAGAAACTCCAGTTGTTATCTCTATACAAAAAAGCCATTAAAGGGAAGGTTCAGGGAGGGTGGAGAAAAAATAAAAATCAATTTCCACTTACCTGGGGCTTCCTCCAGCCCGTGGCAGGCAGGAGGTGCCCTCGCTGCCGCTCCGCAGGCTGCCGGTGGCCGACCCGACCTGGCCAGGCCGGCTGCCAGGTCGGGCTCTTCTGCGCTCCAAGTCCTTGTACTTCTGCGTCCCACGCCGGCGCTCTGACGTCATCGGACGTCCGCCGGGCTGTACTGCGCATGCGCAGAACTACTGCGCATGCGCAGTACAGCCCGGCGGACGTCCGATGACGTCAGAGCGCCGGCGTGGGACGCAGAAGTAGAAGGACTTGGAGCGCAGAAGAGCCCGACCTGGCAGCCGGCCTGGCCAGGTCGGGTCGGCCACCGGAGACCACCGGGAGCCTGCGGAGCGGCGGCGAGGGCACCTCCTGCCTGCCACGGGCTGGAGGAAGCCCCAGGTAAGTGGAAATTGATTTTTATTTTTTCCCCACCCTCCCTGAACCTTCCCTTTAAGCTCTACGACTTTCAAAGTCGTGGAGAGGGCTGTTATTTGACTTTTATTATCTCAACTGTTTTCTTTTCCTCTGCTAGAGGAGATGTCATTAGTTCACAGACTGCTCTGAAAGAATCATTTTGAATGCTGAGTGTTGTGTAATCTGCACATATTAGAGAATGATGCAATGTTAGAAAAAACACTATATACCTGAAAATAAAAATATGAGAACATTTTCTTTGCTGCTAATCTTCTAGTAATTATTCATAGAACACAACCAATTCATTATATCATTTTTTTTTTTCGCTTCAGTGTCTCTTTAAAGGCATTCAGTGGTGGTGTAAAAAAAAAAACACGCTTACCTGGGACTTCTGTCGGCCCCCTGCAGCTGACATGTCCTGCCCCATCCTCCGACGATCTTCAGTTCCCCGCCGCCAGTCCCGGTCTAATATTCGTCTAAATAGACAACTAGTGCCGCTCCCGCGCGCCTCATCAGGAGCTTACTGTGCAGGCACAGTACAAAGTTTTCTTGTACTGCGCCTGTGCAGTAAGCTCCCGATGATGCACACGGGAGTGAGCACGTGCGCAGCCGCAGTCTAGTTAGACACGTAATTAGACCGGGACCAGCGCCGGGGAATGGAGGATCGTAGGAGGACAGCGTGGGACATGTCAGCTACAGGGGGGCAATAGAAGAAGTTTTTTTGACACCACCAAAGAACCCCTTCAAGATCCGGCACCTTTAATGATCCCCAACGCCCGATGAGCAACAAGCGCATTGCTCTTTCTACTCATCCTGCCCACGGTAAACTGCTCCTTTTTGTGCTGCTCGTTGTACCCCCCCCCATTACAACAAACACATTGTTAGCCCAGAAACTAGCGATGCATCTGTACAGCATGGGCCTTGTACTGTCAGCTGAAGGATCGAATGCTAATCCCTACTATGCAACAGCAACTCCTCAGTGTGTACGATGCATGGGAGATGACTGGCCGGAAAGAGATGATTGGCCTTCCGTAGGGCAATAAGAAGACAGAACTGCCATGATGATTATGATCATAATTAGCCAGTAATAAAACACTCGGGTCTCTGGATCTAGTTAAAGCTGTATTCCATCCCCTCCCCCAACAAACCCACTGTACCCCCCCCCCCCCACCCCACCTCACCTCTGAGCTGTCCTCACATTAAGGACTACGCCAACAGACTTCTGTTATTTTCCTGGTCATGTCATCAGGTCAGCTTACATCACTATATCCAGATCTCACCTTCTCCTCCCCACTGCATCTTTAAACCCCTGCACAGGTCTGGCAACACTGCTCTCCTCTCCCCCACAGTGCCACAGCCATGCCACTTATCCACAGGATTGGGCTTCAAAAGTGTTTTCTTTTGGCGTTGTTATTCTCACCTGCACTTCAATCTAGCGACGTGCTCTTTGGCTGGCCCCAAAGCATCCTCTAACACCATCTTCCAGCATCTTCTGGGATGGCGCCTGTCTCCTTGCTGGTTTGCCTCTGGGTGCACGTGCCTGTCATCTCCATCCCCTTCTGTGTGCATCGAGGGTGAAGGCGCAGCACTGGTATGAAAGTCCAAGTCCAGTCCAGGCCAAACAGCCCTTAAAGTGGACCTGCACTCTTGCACAGGACAGAAGGAAAACAGAGAAATGCACCCTGTATGTATTTAGAGTTTAGCCTGTCTAATCCCCTCTCATTTGTGTCACATGACTGCCATGGCAGATAAGCTCATTTAAAAGCACAGGCTGTTAACAATATGTCTGCTTCCATGAATCAGGATGTAGAAACCGTGCAGATTTATTTTAGGATTTGTATCAGTTTTAAAAAATCATTTTTTTTTGTTTATGGGCTATTATTCTGTTGCGTATCTTTTAGAGCAGAGAGGACTTTCTGAGTTCAGGTCCGCTTTAATGCTGCTAGCTTTTCACAGCCACGGTGTGTCATCACACTGTTCTGTCCTGCCAGTCATTCAGTCCTATGAGTTCTTTCAGCTCCAATAGTCAGTCCTGCAGATTCGTAAGTCTTGTGACTGTTCATCGGTCTTGTTGGTCAGTCCCACCAGACCGTTCTGCAGTCCAGTCAGTTGTGTTGGCCAGTCCTGCCAATCCTGTCCATCCCAGACCTGTTGATCAGTCCTTCCAGTCTTGCCTGCAGTTCAATCCAGGCCACAGTTCACCTTCTCAGCTTCTTAGAGCCTGTCCTGCCCTTACCACATGCCTGGGTTCATCCTCCGGTTCTGTCACCGGTGGTGCAATCCTACTGGTCCTCACCTGCTGGCTACCGTACAGAAAAGCAGTCCACTGCTCCATAGGGGCGGCGGGCCATCATTTTTTGATGGGTGCTATAATAAAGACCAGTAGACATCTTCATGCTGAAGAAGAGTCCATGCTTACCACTAGCGCTTGAGTCAACAGAGCCCTGACAAACTGGATTACACTGAGGAAATCACTACAAAAATGTTGTGAATTGAAGTAGACTCTCTGTACCAACAATAGTGGAATCCTTTTTCTTGGTATCTACAGCTCTATCGGTGGGAGAGCAGTGTGATCGGCAGTAGCGGGCGGCGTGTCTGTGCGGTGTGTGGTAATTGAAATCTACACCCTGGCAAGGCCCAAACAGGGCGAAGGTCCCAAACAAGGCGTACATTTCAACTAGCCTGGTCCGGAAGCGGTTAAAATGTAATAATGCTGCAGCATACACCAAACATTTTGAGGATGGTCAGTTAAAAGTTGTTCTAATTTATTTTTGAACATCCCAAGAGTAGGTGTGAAAAGTATACTGCCATGAATCTGTTAAAGGGAACCTGAGGTGAGAGGAATATGGAGGCTCTCATATTTATTTCCTTTTAAAGGGAAGGTCCAAGCAAAAAAAAAAATGAGTTTCACTTACCTGGGGCTTCTACCAGCCCCATGTAGCCATCCTGTGCCCTCGTAGTCACTCACTGCTGCTCCAGTCCCCCGCTGGCAGCTTTCTGACCTCGGAGGTCAGGGCCGCATTGCATACATTTTTACGCATTCCAGCTAGTGCAGGAACAAAAATGTATGCGTTGCACCACTAACGCGTAAAAATGTATATGTTAATGTTCCTGCACTAGCGGGAATGCGTAAAAATGTACGCAATGCGGCCCTGACCTCCGAGGTCAGAAAGCTGCCAGCGGGGGACTGGAGCAGCAGTGAGTGACTATGAGGGCACAGGATGGCTACATGGGGCTGGTAGAAGCCCCAGGTAAGTGAAACTCATTTTTTTTTTTTTTGCTTGGACCTTCCCTTTAAACAATACCAGTTGCATGGCAGCTCTGCCAATCTCTTTGGCTGCAGTAGTGCGCATCTGAAACAAGAATGTGGGTAATCCAATAAGAACATCTGAGCTGCATGCTTGTTCTGGGGCAGTGGCTAAAAGTATTAGTGGCTCAGCAGGACAGCCAGGCAATTAGAATAAATATTTCAGCCTTCATATCCCTCTCACATCAAGTCTTTTTGCATGGCGGTCCTCACCAACGGACTTGTGCAGCAGTGATGGTCTAATTGCACCCAGGCTTCATGCTTGCACTAGTCTATCATTCTGGCGGAGTGTACAGCCAGCTAATAATACGGGTCAGTAAGCAGAACAACAGACTCAGTTGCAGTGGGCAGTACCTGCTCCATTGGTGCATTGGTGATGTCATACTATACGCAGAACAGAAGTGCATCATAGATTGTATTGTATATATGACAACGCATGTGCTATTTGAAAAAATCTGCAGGTTGGGAATCTCTGTTGTAATATCGCAATGTACAAACCTGTATCTGATAAACACAGAATTTTGTGAATGGGCCAGTAGGAATTAGGAAAATCGTATACTTACCTATCGGTGATTTTCCTTTCCTGGTAATCTCCATGTCGGCATACTCATGGGCAAAGTCCCTCCCCCTTTGCCCCAGTAGGATGTCCAAAGATTTTAAAAGCTATACTCCACCCCATACTGCCATTCACGTAACTAGACGAGCCGACAGCATAGGGTGGGATCGCATGCCGACATGGAGATTACCAGGAAAGGAAAATCACCGATAGGTAAGTATACGATTTTCCTAATTCCCTGGTATCTCCATGTCGGCATACTCATGGGCCAATAACTAGACAATACAACAGGGTGGGATGCAAAACATAAAGTAATTTAATTAATCAATCCAGCCAAACAAATTAAATTAAATTGCAGAAGCCACAGTAGAGGAAATTACTTTTCTACCAAACTCTACAGACGACAATAAAGCTGGATCTACAGCGTAATGTCTTAAGAAGGTATGTCCGGAAGCCCAATTTGCTGCTCTGCAGATTGTAGGCAACGCTACCTTCCCCATTCTCGCCCACGAGGAAGACATGCTTCTCGTTGAATGGGCTACTATTTCCTGCGGCGGCACAAAGCCTTTAGCTTTGTATGCCCTCTGAATTAAAGAAACTATCCATTTTGCTATGGTTCTAGTTGAGGCTGGCTTGCCTTTCCTGTAACCACTAGGGATTATAAACAATCTTTCCGATTGTCGAATAGCTTCAGTGTTCTCCAGATACAGTTTCATAGTAGATGGCACATCTAACGGGTGTAACACAGACTGATCTTCCTGAGTTCTTAAACTTGGCAAGGTCCGCTCTTGATTCAGATGGTAAGGGGTTGTAACCTTTGGAAGAAATGATTGAACTGGGTGAAGAACTAATCTGTCATCATAGAAGACTAAGTACGGTTCCTTGCAACCCAGAGCCTGGAGCTCTGATACTCTTCTGCCAGACGTTATTGCTATAAGAAATACAGTTTTCAACGTTAAATCATACAAGGACAAAGATGCAGAGGAGGACAAGTCATTTTCCAGGTAATGCAACACTATGGGAAGATCCCATTTAGGAAACTTTGGCTTTAAAGGTGGTCTCATCTTGATTGCCGCCTTAAAGAACTGCCTCACTAACACATGCTCTGACCAAGAGATTCCAGATATGGCTGAGATAGCTGATACATGTCTCCTTAATGTAGAGTAAGCTAGCTCCAACTGTAAACCTTTATGCAGAAAACTTAGGAGGTTGGCCACTTCAAAGCTGTCAATCGCAAAACCTGAAATCTTTGCGAAATCCGAGAAAGCCTTCCAGACTCTGTTATAAGAGGCAAGAGTAGAGGGTTTTCTGGCTTTTATCAAGGTGTCTGCTACCTGTATAGAACAGCCTGAGTTTAGAAGCCTAAGCCTCTCAAATTCCACGCCATTAATTTCAAACGTACTGGGTCCTGATGATAAATTTCTCCCTGTGACAACAGGTCTTGAACTTGAGGAAGAGGCAGGGGTTTCTGTGTGCTCATCTGCAGTAACAGAGGAAACCAAGGTCTTGCAGGCCAATAAGGTATTACTGCTAAGACTGTCAGCGTATGAGTCCTTAATTTCCTCAGGAATCTGGAAATTAGTGGAGTTGGAGGGAAAGCGTACGCCTTGTTGAAGTTCCAAGGTTGAAGCAATGCATCCGTCGCCAAAGCTCTTGGATCCTGGAACCGTGAGAAGTAATTCTTCACTTTGTGATTGGCCTCTGACGCAAATAAGTCTACTTCCGGCCAACCCCACTGTTTCACTATGATGTGGAATGCCCGAGGTAGCAGTGACCATTCGTTGTTGTCTATTTTGAATCTCGATAGGTAGTCTGCCATTCTGTTCTGGAGACCCGGAATGTAAAGGGCCGACAAGTCCTGAAGATTGGCCTTGGCCAAGGACATGATGGGAGCCAGCTCCTGTATCAGTGATCTGCTGTGTGTCCCTCCCTGGTTCTTCACGTAAGCTACTGCCGCCGTGTTGTCTATTCTTAATAGTACAGGCTTGTTCTTTACCAGAGGAAGAAAGTGCTTCAAGGCTTGGAGGACTGCTCTCAGCTCCAAGACATTTGAGACTATGCCCTGAGAGGGGAACTTCCAATTTCCCTGAGCTGTGCGATTCAAGTATACTGCCCCCCAACCTGTTGCACTGGCATCTGTTGTTATGACCTCCCAACATGGCTGTTGCAGGAGACGGCAATTCTTCAAGTTGTAAGTCGACCTCCACCACTTCAGAGAATTTCTCGCCGTGTGAGTCAAGACTATTCTCTGCTTCAAATCCTTTTTGTTCCATTGATCCAGTAAACAGAGTTGTAGTGGACGGAGCTGCCAGTGAGCCCATCTCACCATCGGAATCGAGGATGACATTAGGCCTACTGTCTGCATACATGCTCTGGCCGTTACTACTCGATTCCTTGCTAGGCTGAGAACGTTTCGCTTTATTTTGTATATCTTCTCCTGAGGAAGAGAAATCGTCCCATGTTGTGTGTCCAACTCGGCACCCAGGAAGATCATTTTCCGTGTTGGTTGAAACTGACTTTTTTGATAGTTTACTAACCATCCGAACCTCTGAAGTGTTCGTAAGAGACATTCTCTGTGCCGAATTAGCTGCTGACTTGAAGTGGCCAATATTAGTATGTCGTCTAAATAATGAAAGACGCGTATTTCCTGCACCCGTACAAGAGCTATTACCGACAAAAGAATTTTTGAAAATGTTCTCGGCGACGTTGACAGTCCGAACGGGAGACAGACGAACTGAAGATGTAACCTCCCGACCGAAAAACGTAAATATTTTTGGTAATCTGTATGTACGGGCACATGAAAATACGCGTCTTTCAAATCCACGGAGCACATCCAGTCCCCTGGTTGTATAGCCGAGATTATGGACTGAAGGCTTTCCATCTTGAATTTTGGAACGCGGATGTATGTGTTTAAACTTTTCAAGTCCAGAACCGGTCTTAATTTTCCCGTCTTTTTCTTTATTAGAAACAGTGGAGAATAAAATCCCTTTCGTCTCTCTGAATGAGGCACATGAATTACTGCCCTCTGCTGGATTAACTCTGCAACATAATCTTCGAGAGTTCTTAACTTTTCTTGATTGTCTGGAATCTTTGTTCGAATATACCGATTGTTTGGAGGCCTTATCTTGAATTCCCATACATGACCTTCCGCAACTGTTTTCACAACCCAACTGTTTCGTACTTCTCCCGCCCAGATTTCCTTGAAGTAAAGTAGTCTGGCCCCTACCGGAAAATCTTGGACGGGCAACAACTCAAAAAGGCTTTGAAGTTTCACCTGAAGTCGTCATGGATCTTGACTTATTCGCTCTTTGGAAAGTTGTTTGCGGTCTGCGCCAATTTTTCCTATATTCTTTTCCCGGTCTGTAAGACCTGGCCTCTGTATATCTATTCGGTTGTTGTTTCCTAAACTGTGAATAATTCTGCTTCCTGAATCGTCTGTCTTGAGGCAGTAGGCCCGACTTACCGCCGGTCACCCTGGATATTGCCGCATCCATCTTAGAACCAAACAGATTCTTACCATCAAAAGGGATCTTTACCCAGGATTGCTTCGAAGTCGGATCCGCAGCCCAAGGCTTCAGCCACAGTGATCTCTTCGCCATAATGCTATATAACATTGCTCTGCTTGCAGATCTAATTATGTCTACGCTAGCTTCACTTAGAAAATCCGCCGTTAGACTTAAGTCTTGGAAGGTATCCACAATGTCTTCCATATCTCCTTTTCTATTAATCCTCTTCTGGGCGTCTTCTACCCAAACCTTCATTGCCTTAGCAATTGACGTGAGAGATATTGCCGCCCGTGAACACTCTCCCGACGCTAAATATGAGCGCTTAAGATCCTGGTCGATCTGTCTATCCATCACGTCCCTAAAGTAAACAGAGTCCTCCAATGGTAGTGTGACATTACGTACAATTCTGATGACTGAAGCATCCACCACAGGCACTGACTGAATCAGGGATTCATCTTCCTGAGACAGAGGATACAATTTTTGAAACTTGTTTTTAAAGGACGGTTTCTTAACCGTTTTATCCCACTCCTCTGTAATGACATCTCTTATTTCTTCCATCAGAGGGAAAGAAACTCTCATTTTACGCAAATTTTTGAAGTATCTTCTTTTCTTAGGTCTAGGGGAAGAGGAGTCCTCCTGCCACTGAATAGCATCTTTGACCTTCTCCACATAGGAAGGTACCAGAGAGAAATCAAATCCCTCCGTATCTTCTCCCGAGTCACTTTCGGAACTGCCTTCCTGAGAAGAATATCTAGATTCTCTAGCGGGAGCCCTACGATCCCATGCCATCTCAGCTACAGTGTCTTTCACCACTTGCTTAATGAGGGTAGATACTTCTCTATCCTCTCTAGCAATGTCCAAATGACAGACGTCACACACTTTTTTGTTGGCAAGGGACGGTCTTCCACAAATCCAACACCTATCCCCCGGAGGTAAGGACTTTGCTTGGAATGAGGTGGATGCAGTCGGCTGATCCGATTCCTCGGTAGAAGATAAGATTCTTCTGTACGAGGATTTACGGGTAGTTTTGGGCGATGTCCACATCCTTTTCTCCGACTCTGAATTAGAAGATGAGGCTTTTGCATCGCTCTGCTGACTCACGACCACGTCCAGCGATTTTACTTTTGACCTGGTCAGTAGTTTCTGTCGTGCTCCCCTCTCTTGAGGACGCCTAAAAGAAACAAAAGTAATTTTGAGCTACTGAACCAACTCTTTTTTTTTTTTTTTTTTTTTTACTTACCACCCTTACCTTATAGCTTTAGAGCTTACTCCCTTACTTTTCCCCATAACAGCTGCAAAAAAAAAAAAAATGAAAAAATAAAAATAAGAAGTCTGGTGCACGCCTGCTCCTGCAAGATCTTTATGATAAACAAAACTTCCCTGAAAGTTTTCTGCAATACTTGATTAACATGCACTAGTGTGGATATACCTATATATATATATATACAATCATGCTTACTATACCTATCGCACTGGGAATAGGGGTAAAACCTCATCCTCACTAGCATAAGCCCTGTTTGTACCAAAAACAACTAGAACATTTGATGCCTAACCAGCTAACCTTTAGAACGATAGAATCCTGCTCCGCAGCGAAATCCCCGCGTCTGCAACGCCAGCGCCGCAACCGGCCATTTAAATAGGGTCCAGAGCCAATTTCCGGCTCTAGACGCGCTGTGCCCTGCACCAAGATGGCCGCCTAGGCGCTTCCGCCCATACTGAGCTAAAAGAGGCAGAAGTCTCGCGCGCCCGTGCGAGATTTACACTCCCCGACCTCCCGGATGGAGAAGAGGACGCTCTGCCGATCCCAGTGCCCCCAAACGCCAGGAGAAACACAAAAATGGAGCAGACACCACGCAGACCAAACGAGGTAAGCCAATCGCCCACTGGCTAACCAAGAGACTCATAATATATGAGTCCAAGCTGTAGGGGACCACTACTCCAATTAGGAGTATAGTGTGGCAGCAGGAATCTTTTACATAAAAACGCCCCCGGGAGGAAAAATAAAAAGGGGCTCTGAGCCTCATAGGATCATTTAGATACCTGAGACCCAGACTCCAACAGGAGAGTCTGAACCTGTTGGTAACCGCACAAGGCGGAGGTAAGGGTCCTGAAGAAATCAGTGGAATCCTGCTGGAGGCGAGGACGAAAAAAAGAATGGCAGTATGGGGTGGAGTATAGCTTTTAAAATCTTTGGACATCCTACTGGGGCAAAGGGGGAGGGACTTTGCCCATGAGTATGCCGACATGGAGATACCAGGGAAAGCAAAGGGTCTGTTTTACACGCCATCTGATCTGGAAAGAGGGCATAGTGTGAACTGACTCTAATGGGGTCTAGGAGTCCAGTTCCACCCAACTGTTTGCATATGGGCAGGTTAGTACTTTGAGCCCCTTGCATACTTGATGCATTCATTCCAGTCCCAAAAGGACGCACCGCATGCTATAATGGGACCACACAGTAAGGCAATACTCTTCAATGAAAATATGCCTCAATTCATTGTCAACCATGCACAATGCATAGATACTCTTGTATTGTCACGACGGGACCCCCTGCATTCAATGTGACAGTCCCATAGGGCTATCGCTGCTTCTGTGATGGGATGTGGCATTTCTGTGTGACTTGACGGATTAGGGTAAGTGTGAAAGAGACCTACATTTTTTTATTGTCTTTGTGGTCCATTTCAGTGTCTTTAATTTTCGCATCTGATGGACAGAAGAAAATTGAAAGGGGGGTTTTAATTAGAAGTATCTGTTATAATAATAGACAATAGACAAGGAAGAAAAGTTATGTCACTTGCATTACATCTGGAAAGCCAGGAGAGTTTACTTTTTTAATTTACTGAAATCTTTTTGAGATGAGCTAATGGAAGAGGAGTTTAAAGGGAACCCAAGATATTTACCTAAAGAGAGGGAAGCCTCAGGATTCTGTTGAGGCTGCCCTCCATGCTCCGATGTCCCCCCTTATTCAGGTAGGTCTCCCTCCACATCGGGGCCGCGCTCACCTCCTGTTATGAGCACGACCGTGCATCAGCAGCGGCATGGAGCAGCTCCGGCTTCTTGCGCATTGCAGAGAGAAGGTGGGTAGCCCTAATATGATTGCTGTTAATGTTTTGCTGCCAATCTCCCTTGAGGGGAAGGGGGTGCGCTCAGCAATGGGGGACATCAGAGCACCGAAGGAAACCTCAATAGGATCCTGAGGCTCTCCTCTCTTTCGGCAAATATCTCATTTTGTACCCGAGTTTC